>NW_026635703.1:0-1917 GCF_028554395.1 Pezoporus wallicus | reverse complement strand
CCCCCAACCCCCCCCCCACCGGATCGAAGTTTCTGGCAACAAAAGGAAATAGGGAATCGATCGAGGCGGAGATGAAGAGACAAGGGCGAGAATCCATCAGCGCCCGGCCCCGGCCCCACGCATAGCCCCGAGAGCACAGGGAGCCTGTGGGGCAGCCCCATAGGGAGATCACAGATAGAGCCTGTGGGGCAGCCCCATAGAGACCAGAGATAGAGCCTATAGGGCAGCCCCATAGGGAGATCACAGATAGAGCCTGTGGGGCAGCCCCATAGAGATCAGAGATAGAGCCCCATAGAGACCAGAGATAGAGCCTATGGGGCAGCCCCATAGAGATCAGAGATAGAGCCTATGGGGCAGCCCCATAGAGATCACAGACAGAGCCTATGGGGCAGCCCCATAGAGAGACCAGAGATAGAGCCCTATAGAGACCAGAGATAGAGCCCATAGGGCAGCCCTATAGAGAGACCAGAGATAGAGCCCTATAGAGACCAGAGATAGAGCCTATGGGGCAGCCCCATAGAGAGACCAGAGATAGAGCCCCATAGAGACCAGAGATAGAGCCTATGGGGCAGCCCCATAGGGAGATCAGTGATAGAGCCCATAGGGCAGCCCTATAGAGAGACCAGAGATAGAGCCCCATAGAGACCAGAGATAGAGCCTATGGGGCAGCCCCATAGAGAGACCAGAGATAGAGCCCCATAGAGACCAGAGATAGAGCCTATAGGGCAGCCCCATAGGGAGATCACAGATAGAGCCTGTGGGGCAGCCCCATAGGGAGATCACAGATAGAGCCTGTGGGGCAGCCCCATAGGGAGATCACAGATAGAGCCCCATAGAGACCAGAGATAGAGCCTGTGGGGCAGCCCCATAGGGAGATCACAGATAGAGCCCCATAGAGACCAGAGATAGAGCCTATGGGGCAGCCCCATAGAGAGACCAGAGATAGAGAGCCCTATAGAGACCAGAGATAGAGCCTATGGGGCAGCCCCATAGAGAGACCAGAGATAGAGCCCTATAGAGACCAGAGATAGAGCCTATGGGGCAGCCCCATAGAGAGACCAGAGATAGAGCCCCATAGAGACCAGAGATAGAGCCTATGGGGCAGCCCCATAGGGAGATCAGAGATAGAGCCCTATAGAGACCAGAGATAGAGCCTATGGGGCAGCCCCATAGAGAGACCAGAGATAGAGCCCCATAGAGACCAGAGATAGAGCCTATAGGGCAGCCCCATAGAGAGATCACAGATAGAGCCCATAGGGGAGCCCCATAGGGAGATCACAGATAGAGCCTGTGGGGCAGCCCCATAGAGAGACCAGAGATAGAGCCTATAGGGCAGCCCCATAGGGATATCACAGATAGAGCCTGTGGGGCAGCCCCATAGAGACCAGAGATAGAGCCTATGGGGCAGCCCCATAGGGAGATCACAGATAGAGCCTATGGGGCAGCCCCATAGAGATCAGAGATAGAGCCTGTGGGGCAGCCCCAAAGGGAGATCACAGATAGAGCCCTATAGAGACCAGAGATAGAGCCTATGGGGCAGCCCCATAGGGAGATCACAGATAGAGCCTGTGGGGCAGCCCCATAGAGAGACCAGAGATAGAGCCTGTGGGGCAGCCCCATAGGGAGATCACAGATAGAGCCTGTGGGGCAGCCCCATAGGGAGATCAGAGATAGAGCCCCATAGAGACCAGAGATAGAGCCCATAGGGCAGCCCCATAGAGAGACCAGAGATAGAGCCCCATAGAGACCAGAGATAGCGCCTATGGGGCAGCCCCATAGAGAGACCAGAGATCGAGCCCCATAGAGACCAGAGATAGAGCCTATGGGGCAGCCCCATAGAGAGACCAGAGATAGAGCCCCATAGAGACCAGAGATAGAGCCTATGGGGCAGCCCCATAGGGAGATCAGTGATAGAGC
>NW_026635702.1:0-188186 GCF_028554395.1 Pezoporus wallicus | reverse complement strand
CACCTCAGCACCAGGTGACCGATAACTCGCCCCCCAAGCCCGACCAAGCTCTGACCGATACCTCCTCCAACCCTGCAGTCTCCCAGTCCTTCCGGCTAACTCCCAGTTACATCCTGGGCATGATGTGCTGTGGTATGGAATACCTCTTTGGTCAGTTTGGGTCAGGTGTCCTGTCTCTGCTTCCTCACAGCTTCCCCTCCTCCCTGGCAGAGCATGAGGCTCACAAAGTCCTTGGCCAAACCAAAACATCTCTATCAGCTCTGTTCCCGAGCCGAAAGTCAAAACACTGCACTGCACCAGCTACCAAGGAGGAGAAACATGACTGCTACTGCTAAACCCAGGACAATGTGCTTACCAGATTCTTACTTCTGGGCAGTTGGGAACACACCAGTAGTTGATAGAAACAGCAGGGGAAGTGGCCAGGAGTGAGACACACTTAAAACATGAAAAATCTCATCTGATTTAAGTTATGGCACCCAAAACTTAACTGATGAGTCTGTGAATTTATGGTAAATGTACAGCTGGATTATGAGCTGATTATAGCTCCACAAATCCTTCACATGTCTCATGGAACTAATTTGTAAGTGATATAACCATGGATTAACCATGAGATTGAAGCAAAAGTCATAATCTGATTTGAGAAATTATCCCGTTAATCTATGGCAACATTGTGTTTCTATTAAAGGGGTAACATCCAGATATTCTGTTGCAGCCATTACAGAGATCTCTAATTCTTCAAGGAAAAAATTAACTGTGGGACTGAAATGATTGACACTTCATGAGTTTTGTACATGAACTGGTAATTGTCTTCTGTTTCTGTTAGAATATTTAACATATGGCTAGATGTCATGAAGGGAGAGGCCAGGAAGAGGGTTGAAACACAGAAAAGCCCATGGGATGCAATTAATTTCTCAAAACATTGAGCACACACCCTCAGAGTCCCAGCTCTGAGAAGACACACTCATATCCATGATATTGTATGGAATGAGTCGTTGGAGGCTGTCTTGGGCATCCAATTTATTTTAATTTGATAAAACCCAAAGAGAGTCTACCCCTGTGTCCCCTTTCCCTCTCAAGAAACACCCCTGAAAGCCTATGGATTTGCAGAGGGAGTAGCCATTTCTTTCCCCACTGTGCTGCCACAGAAATCTATAGAGATGTGTTTCAGAAGAGGGAGACTCTCCAACTTTAGGCAGCCGTTAATGCAGACCAGAGCGCTGCAGTTTGCCTGCAAAACAGTGCCTTTTCATCTTGGCTTGCAGAGCTACGGAAGGGAGAGAAATTTGCAATGATTCTTCAAAAAGAGCACTAAAATTATTGGATATTCGCTCTTCTAGTCACATTTTTACAGAACACTATGAACACACTGCTGCTTATAGAAATGGGGTACCCACACAGCTCCATTTCTTGGCAAAGCAGAACATTTCAGGAACAGTTACAGTGTCTGAGCAACTGGACATGGTGATGCCTTTTAAAATACCAGACTATTCTGTCCTGAAATGGAATTAACATGGAAAAATTGAGTCATGTTTCTCCCATTTGTCAGTCAGCAGTGAAACTGACAACTTTTTTTATACAATCACAGAATTGTTTGGGTTGGAAGGGACCTTAAGGCTCATCCAGTTCCAACCCCTGCCACAGGCATGGACACCTTCCACTAGACCAGGTTGCTCCAAGCCCCTGGCCTTGAACACTGCCAGGGATGGGGCAGCCACGGCTTCCCTGAGCAAACTGTGCCAGGGCCTCACCACCTTCACAAAGAAGAACTTCTTTCTAATATCTTATCTAAACTTCCCCTCTTTCAGCTTAAAGCCATTCTTCTTGGTCCTATCAACATAGGCCCTTGTAAAATGCCTCTCTCCAGATTTCTTGTAGGCCCCCTTTAGATACTGGAAGACTATCATAAGCATAGCTAAAAAACTCAAATGATTGCACATTTCACCAAAAGCAAAATCTGTCATGAACCATGAGGTACTTCAAAAATTATAATTAGAATCAGAGAGTGGTTCATGTTGGAAGGGACCATAAAGCTCATCCAGCTCCAACCCCTGCCATGGGCAGGGACACCTTCCACTAAATCAGGTTGCTCCAAGTCCTGTCCAACTTGGCCTTATAAACAAATCCATTGTCTCATAAAATAATACCCAGCATCTGAAGTGTCAGTAGCATTAATTAAAATCAAATAATTAATTCTACTCTGACAGATGACTGTCACAGCCACTACCTTTAACGCACTATGCAGTAATTTTGTTGTTGCAGTGCAGAGAAGGGACAAGGGGTGGGCTTTTATTTTGTGTGTAAACTGTCCATCTTTGTTGGTTTTGTGATGATGTTACTTTGATTTTCAGGTGGGGACCATTTTGCTGGTGCAAGTGAAGTCTGTGGAGAGCGTCTGATGAATGTATAGTTTAATAACAGTTCACCACTGAGGTGAGTGGTGGAAAATACTGGATGCATGTGTCCAGGTTTTGGCAGTAGAGGGTCTTCAGGGGTGTCCTCTGTGAGAAGATCCCAGAGCTTATCCTGTGCTGGACACAGATGCCTCCAGGCAATTGCAGATGGCTCCAACACACCCAACACAAGATACAACTGAGCCCCTCAGCCAAGATCATGGCATCTCTGGGAAAATTTATTTAAGAAAGGACATGGTGCTGTAAAAAGTGAGGCAAAAAAAAAAAAAAAAAAAAGAGAAAATAAATGCAAAAAATGATCCTGCAGATAACAAGGTCAGAAAAAGAGGCTTAGTGGGATGTGCTCCAGGCACTGGAGCAGAGATTTCCCTGCAGCCCATGGAGAAGACCCTGCTGGAACAGATACCCACACTGCAGAACATGGAGACACACTTGGAAAAGCCTCTTTCTCCACAAATTATAGAGAGAGCCTAAACTAGACTGCTACATGGAAATGCTGTAGTTAAAGAACACAGGGAATTGCTTATGGCCTTTAAATAAGAACTCTGTCTTGTTGTCGAATAATTTTGCCTTACAGGCAAGACATGATTGGACCCCGTTATGGCACTTCTCTTTCTGTGTTCCCAGAGCTTGACTTTTGTCTCCTTCAGAGACTCAGGGCCAACCAAGACAGCAGAACAGAAGCTTGAAGGATGAGAAGGTATATCATTTTTCAGGATCCATAAAAATTCAGTATATGTTTCTTTCTCCTTCTCAAGTTTGTTAATATTAGGGGGAGATTCTGCAACTGCAGTTGATTTAAATGGAAGCCTAGAGCCTCAGGGTGAAAGCATAGTGAGGAGGGAGGAGAGTGGTGCCTTAGCCACTCTGAAAAAGTGTAAAATCATGGATTCCACCTTCCTCGATTTACTGAAAAAATTCTTTGTAAATATATTTTTCTACCCACCAAAAAGACTGTATCAAATCTTGCTGTTAAAAAGGCATGGAAATCACTAGCAGAGGTATAGCCTATATGAATGTGCACAAGAATTAAGGGACACAATGCCAGTGTTAAATATACCATTCACTAGGGTAGTAAGGTGTGTTCTTACGCCAACAGGGATACCTGTGAGACTACACTGCTCTTAAGCACTTCACTGTCATTTAAGATGAATTCAGCTTTGTTCTGCTAACAAGCAGGTGAAGTGACGTGAGGAATGTTTCTACCATCATTTTGATGAATGCATTCCATTGTAGCCATCTCAGTTACAACAGAGAACTAAATGCCGATAATCTGCTTTCCTAGCCCAAGAATCCTTTCTAATTATCAATGCATTGAAGAACTTTGAGAAATTAATACTGCAAAGTTATTTTTTGAAACATAGGTTTGAGATCACCTGAAATACAGCTGAGACAGCACCATGGAGCTCATGTTCCACCCATCCAGTTCTGCAGCTGCATTTCAGGTGACCTTGAACTTGTGATTTATGAGTCTGGCCCCAGGCTGAGGAGTGAGGATTTCACACAGAAATTAATTTGTGGTAATTATTTCCTATAAACTCATCAGTGAAGTGCTTTATTTTGTACTGTAGGGTTCCTTGCTGAAAATAAATGGCAGGTAAAGCATTGAAAGCTAGGTTCTAACTCTACCTCTCTACCTTGTTCTTTTCAGGTAGAGCTTTTTTCTTTTTAGCAGCAGCCCAAAGGCAATAAGAGGTGGGGGAAAGGTGGGAAATCACTGTTTTCTGCTCTTTTTATTGTAGACCATTCCTAAAAGCACCTCCTGGAGATAAAAGATCCCTCTTGCTTTTACCAACATCTGTAAACTGGTAGCCTTCTCTTGGTGGCTCCAGACTTCTGAATTGGCTACGTTTCTCTAGGGATGAATCCAAGAAGCTGTTTTCTGGCCAATTCATCCCATCATAGCTCTGTGAAAGCAGAATGACACAGGTATTTCTTGCAGTGACCCATTATTTAGAGGTCTTCAGATGCTAATGCCACTGAATATGCAAAGACACCTCTGAAACAATTTTCTTACCTGCACAGCATTGAAGTGAAGGTACAAAGAAGTATCTGGAAGAAGCCAGAGCGTTCTTTCAGAAGAATGTTCTGCTGACATCAGTGCAGGAAGGAAAGATTATGCGTTAGATGAAGATTATAAACAACATTTTCCTCCAAAGAAGAATAAAGGGAATTCAAAATTTACAAGTATTACTACTTCCACAAATGACAACACATACAGATTAAGATATGTGGGAGCTTGCACTTCATCTGCTTAGAAATAACTATCAAAGAAAACAATGGCAAATTACTCCATAGAAAAAAAAACACCCAAACACCTGGTGCAGAGAACATCTGTTCATTCCTTTGTATGGTGATTAACAGATGATGCTGCCCCTTCCTCAATCTGCAGAGATACCAACAGCTTTGCTTTGTTTCTTTCAGGAGGGAAGGCTGAGATTGTTTGTGCATTAATGTTTAATAGTGATTGCCTTGCAGCAGCAAGCAGGAGAGAGGACAAACAGAGTGAATAAGTTGTCCTGTCCTGCCACTGGACCCCAGGCATCCTTGTGCAACTCATGTCAGACAAGATAAAAGAACAGGGCAGCAATAAGAGATACAGAGGTGTCCTGGGTTCAGCAGTAGCAGTCATTTTTCTCCTTCTTGGTAGCTGGTGCAGTGCAGTGTTTTGACTTTCGGCTCGGGAACAGAGCTGATAACAATGATGTTTTGGTTTGGCCAAGGACTTTGTGAGCCTCATGCTCTGCCAGGGAGGAGGGGAAGCCAGGAGGAAGCAGAGACAGGACACCTGACCCAAACTGACCAAAGAGGTGTTCCATACCACAGCACGTCATGCCCAGGATGTAACTGAGAGTTACCCGGAAGGGCTGGGACTGCAGGGTTGGAGGAGATATCGGTCAGAGATTGGTCGGGCTGGGGGGGCGAGTTATCGGTCAGCTGGTGGTGAGATGTCTTATTCTCTTCCCTTGTTATTTCCTTTATCATTATTATTATCAGTGGTAGCAGTAGTGATTTGTGTTATACCTTAGTTACTAAACTGTTCTTATCTCAACCCGTGGGAGTTGCATTCTTTTCGATTCTCCTCTCCATCCCTCCGGGACTAGAGGGAGGGAAAGGAGGGGAGTGAGTGAAATAGTTACCTGACTGGGTTTAAACCACAATAAGAGGTAAATCTATGCAGCTAGTTTTAGCAGCCTGATAGTAAGGCACACGTGCAAGGTGAGCCCTTTTCTATAGACAGTGGTTAGGTCCCAGCACATCTCAGCTGGGATTTGTTCACACAAGGAAGAACTCCTTCTTAATTTCCCATGTCAATCATCTCCCTCTCTCTGTCTTCTTAAAGCCATTCCTCCTTGTCTTCTTGTTGCAGAATGACTCTAAGAGCAGGACCATAGAGCCCTGGAGGACTGTGCGAGCAAGGCAGGGGGTGGCCCCCACAGGTAACCGGAAACCGGACATGGGAGGAGAATGTGGAGGAAGCTGTGTGGGGCTAACCAATACTGTTGTGCCAAGGAGGAGTGGCTGAATACCACTCCTATATATATGTGAACTGTGTCACAAATAAAGTAGAAGTTTGCTTATCACGCATATTGGGTTGGCCTGTCTGCTTCTCCTCACCGCTTACATCTTGTCCCTACAGGCCTTTGTCAAAAGCCCCTCTCCATGTTTCTTGTTGGCCTCCTTTAGGCATTAGAAGACTGTTACAAGGTCTCTTCAGGCCTCCAGGACCATCATTTCTGACCATCCCTCATCGCCTGACAATTTTCCTGTCCAGAAAATTTCCCTTTTTGATCTGAGCAATTCATAGCTAAGCCTGACTGGAAATCCCCAAAACAAGTCATTCTGCTTTGCCTCTTGGGAAGATTTATAAGGAAGGAGACTGGAGTCGTAGTTGGGCAGCACAGGCCTCTGTAACAAGCTACATGTGAGCATGTAGGAAACCTCAGTCAAAGCACTAGATTCTAGGGATCTACTTTTTATTACAAATTCTACTATTGGTCTTCTGAGTAAGCGCTAGCCACATACTTTTCAATATACTATGTGTCTATAAAACTGCAATTGCAGCATTTTAGCAACATGGCATGGAGTGCCAGAGACAGCTACACCATTGCAGTGGCCTGTCTCTATCTGGTTCATCTTTCAGTCAGGACCTCACACTATCTCAGTCTGGCCAACAAACACCATCTCAGTGGTAAGAAATAGGAGCAAAGCTTAGCATCACTCCAGGTGGTAAAGCTTCTCAGCCCCTCCTGTCATATGGGCTGATTGGAGCAACAGACAATCAGGAGCTAGTCTTAAGAGGTCTGACCTGCTCTTGCTACATAATCACTGCTGGGGACTCAGTGATATGGAACTGCATAGAAACAGAGGCTCAGCACCATGAATTTCTTCTGAGGACCACTTATCCAAGGAAGCACTTGGGAAGAAGAAAAGAGAAAAGAAAGAATCCCAAAATCTTAAGGGTTGTTAAGAAAAGTAGGTTCTTTGGACTGAACCCCAGTTAAAGGAAAGAAAACTTAGTCATTTTTCTGGATGGAAAACATGTAGTAATGATGTCCCTCAGGTTTAAGTTAGCATCCTTATCAGAGAACTTGTGAAGGAGCTGAAAAGTGAAACTTCTAGTCTTGCTGATGATAGTATTTCAGGGAGTCAAATGCCACAGTTAATGATGAGGCAGTCCAGAGGACCTCTCTGAACTGATTTAGTGGGCAAAGGAATGGCTGATGACCTCTATCATAAATAAATACCGGACAGTGTGTCTGAATTAAAAATAAATCTAAGCCATGTCAGTGTGGAACTGAAGAGCTGGCAATTACGGCTCAAAACAGCTCTCAGAGTCACTGTAGACAGGTCTCCTCCATCTTTGGTTCAGCATGCAACAGCATTGAATTGAAGAAAAAACAGAAGAATGCAAAGCAGCACCAGGCAAGGATGGAGAACAAGACAGGGGGAATCATTCTTCATGATAACAAGGCATAAAAACAGGGTACACCTACCTTATAGCCACTGTGTGCAATTCTGTTCTCCCCTCTCTAAGTGGGTGGTGCTGAGGATCAGACAGATAAAGGCAATAAGGCAGTGGACTTCTAAAGAAAGTGGATTAAAAGACCACCACTTTTCAGCTTGGAAAGGAGAAATCTGTGGAGAATATGTGGGTCTTTATTAAATCATGAAAGTGGAGAAGGTAAATGCATAACTGTTCGGCAGTGCTAGAGTAAGGGGGAACTTGATGAAATTCACATGAAATTGGTTCAAAGAAACAAAAAAAAATCCATTGGGGAATAAACTCATAGAATCCACTGTCATAGGAGGATGGGGAGGCAGACCATGTCAAAAGTCATCGACGACAACAGGCCTATAAGCACATAGTTTAACCTCCCAGCTCCATGACAAGCCAAGTTGCCATGATATCCCTAAATAAGACTTTTTTCCTCTCAAGGCTCACCTCTGCCAGCTCTCACAGCTGTCCTCCCTGACACTATCCAGCAAGAGAGAACAAGCAGGGAACAACACTGAAATGAGAGTGGAGAGGCTCCCCATGGTAGTTATGGGATTTTCTAGAAATAAAGAGTAAAGCAGGATGTTTCCTATTCCTGCCAGTTCTCCTGACAGCCTGGAAACCTGCAAATGGCCTAACCCATCATATGGTAGGAGGCAGAGAAGGTGGAGCAGTCTAGAGGTAAAACTAGCTGCAAAAAAACGATGACAGGATCAACCTCCCTGGTGGTGGCTGCATAAAAGAAAAACAAATCTTTTAGAAACAGTTACTGAAAGACCATAGGACAATGCCAGCTCAGAGAGGAGTCTGGTTTGGAAAACAAACAGAACAATCAGACAGAAAGAGTGTACAAGGAACTGCCAGACCAACAGTAGAAAAAGTTTTCTTAAATTGTTTTTTTTTGTGCCATTTGTCCCAGAAATTGAGATCTTCTGTCTTAGGAAGCATTTTGACCCAGGAAAATGAGTTTAGATACTTATCAACAGGTATTTGAATAGGGAAGCGGGGAACAGTAAGTGTGTCAGGGCACTACCAACCCAAAGAGAACAAGCAGTACTGGTATTCCAGGGAACTGCAATTGCTCAGCTTCAACATCACAGATACACTGGTGCTGGAGAAATTATTTCCATCTGCTAAGGACTGTCAATACTAGAAGGGAAAGAGAAGGCAGACCCAAGTAAGAATGGCTGTTGCCTGCAAACAGCATTCCCTGGTACAGAGAATACACTGGCACAGCTCATGTGAATGGGAATCTGCAGGCTTTCAGCCATGCAATATGTAGAGGTAGGTGGCAGTAGGTAGTAGCAAGTAGCAGCTTGGCTGTGCTCTGCTTCCTAAATTCAGCCCCCGCACACAGATGCACAGGAGATCCATGATTGTCCAAACACTGGAAAGAAAAGGTGGGATGATCATTCCAAAAAAAGACCCAAGGAATAGCACTGTTCTCACAGACCCTGATCATAACTTCAAAAAAAGTGTTGACACTGGCTGCAGAGCAGAGTGCTGAGTAGGGGATGGCCCTGAATCCAGAAGCTCCTCAGCCCCTTTCTGTTATTACTTTTGATGTGGAAAAATTGCATGCCCCAGCTCATTACAGAGGGGTTGGACTAGATAACCTTTGAAGGTCCCTTCTGACACAAACTATTCTCTGATTCTATGATTTGCCTAATTGGAGACAATTCCCAGTATTCAGTGTCTGTTCCCTTTCAACTAGTATCTGCTGCTTTCATCATGTGTCCCTAGAATTTTTTAGATGCCGCTTTTTTCATATACTTAATTGAATCTACATTGCATAGTTCCTTCCTCTGTTCAGCTTTGCTAGTCCAGATTTGCCTGAATTGCTTCTCCATATAGCTTATGTACATGACATATGACATCAGTGACCACTTCCTCCCCATTCCATGAAGGAGCATAGTAAAGGTGAAATCTACGTGCAACCTGGATGAAACTTGTAGAAAGGTGATAGATGTTATCATAGAGTCATGGAATCACAGAGTGACTTGGGTTGGAAGGAACCTTAAAGCTCATCCAGTTTCAATCCCCTGCCACAGACAGGGACACCTTCCACTAGACCAGGTTGCTCCAAGTTCCAGCCTGCTAAATGTGCTACTGGATGGAGGAGTCATGCAGGCAGTGAGTACACCAAAATAATACATTTCATATTTAAAGAGCATGGAATTTAAAGCCAGCAAGGTGAATGCTTGAATGCCAGAAAAATAAAGATGGTTTCAGGCCATTTCAGTCTGATCAAAACATCTGCCTTTCCTGAGAAAATCCTTTCAAGTCCAGAAATCAGACACTGTCTTTCCTCCCCTTCATCTTTGAATAGAGCCATCCTTTCAAAAAGCATAATGAGGAATATATCCTGTTGGCAAATACTGCATAATGAAACTTTGCAGCTCTGGAAGAAAGGGAAAAAATAATTTTCTGAGTTTTTGTTTGTTTGTTTGTTAGTTTTTGTGGGGTTTTTTTTGTTGTTGTTGTTTGTTTTTTTTTTTGTAATGAGCTTTTTCCTTCATGGAAAAACAAAGAACAGGCAAACGGGCAGTTGTTACAACGCTAAAGCTGTCAGAGCAGGTCTCCTGAGAATTTTTAGTCTGCCAGACTTGTCACAATCCGTCACACTGATTGCTGTGTCACCTTGCATCTTGAATGAGCTTTTCTTGGAAAAAAAACCCTCAACTTTCCTCACAGGCTTTGCCAGCTCCTTTCCCCGCAACTGAGGCTGAGGGCTGATGCTATTTATCTACTCCTCCAGCAACTGAGGAATGCCTTTACCTTTCTTTCACACTGGAGACCCAGAAAACAGTGAGTGTTCAGTTAAGCAGCAAGATGGCAGTTGAAGTTTTGTTTCTCTGTCATATCATAAATGCATTTCTAGGAGCCGCTTGTAAAGTGGCACATATTCCTTCATGCCACTGTTAACTCTCCTTCCTCTGGGAGACAGATCTAGCATATGGGGTTGAGGATCCAGATGTCTGCTCTGCATGAGATGTAACTGGGGAATAACAGGTGGAGAAGGAAGGCAAAGCATAAGACATGTCATGGTGAGGAAGGGAAAAACAGGGAGGAAGTGATATGCTATGCTCTTTGCCTTAGTTTGCCTCTTATAGTCTGCTTTCTCATGTAGCTTCTTTTACCTTGCTAGTGTGCTAACAAGTAAGACCCCGTCTGCAACAATTTTTAAAGGAGGAAAAATATGGAGAAGGAAAAATGTGGAGAAATTAAAGCAGTATACGGAAAGCATTTCTGCCACTGCCCCATATGCCAGTCGAGTAAAACCTGTCAGTACTTGGAGCAATCAAACGGTACATGCACAGGACAGATATACCTAATTAGACTTATAATTGTTCTAAGACTACCAGACAAGAAGACAAACAGGGAACTGTACTTTGCAGTTGAACAGCATAGAGCAAGTCAACAAAAATTTCAATGTCAGTTGCTCATCTAAAGGCTAAAAGGCTAAAGCTTTGCACCAGGACAGAGAGCAGTGGCAGAGGATGGAAAGTTATTTGCTTTAATTAGTTTAAACAACAGAGGAAGATGATGAGGATTTCTGGATTATTCATAAATGCAGTACTTCTTTGAATCTGGTCATTACAGAAGTGAAAAATTAAGTCCCTAGGAATTTTCCTTAATGCTCTGAAATGGGTGAATTTTTTATAGCTGTTTCAACTGTCAAAGCAATTTTAGACCTGACCTAGAAATATCTTCTGCCTTACTGGGAAAAAATGCCTAAGACTGATTGCTGTTGCAGATACAGCTATTAGCTCACATCAGAAGAGCTGGGGAGAGCAAGGAACCCTGGTAGCTAGAGCTTGTAGTGCCCAGTTGCACACGTCATATTTCTTGAGCTTATGCGGTGTGTCTGGCCTTTAGACACACCTCATATACTTACATTTTCTCAACAGAAACTCCGTTCTCTTCATTCCAGTTGGTCTTTTACTTTCTAATGTCAGGCAGGCATATGCCAGTGAAGCTTTTTCAAGTCTCATTCACAGCAACTACTGAGAAAGTTTAGCTGAAACTTTATAAATTTCTTTGTAACAGTTTTGTATATTTCCTCATAAGAATCTTCCAGTACCTAAAGTTGACCTACAAGAAATCTGGAGAGGGGCTTTTGACTAGGGCCTGTAGAGACAGGAAAAGGGAGAATGGCTTTAACCTGACAGAGGGGAGATTGAGATGAGCTCTTAGGCAGAAGTTCTTCCCTGTGAGGGTGGTGAAGCCCTGGCACAGGTTGCCCAGAGAAGCTGTGGCTGCCCCATCCCTGGCAGTTTTCAAAGCCAGGTTGGATGGGTCTTGGAGCAACCTGGTCTAGTGGAAGTTGTCCCTTCCTGTGGCAGGGGTTTAGAGCTGGGTGAGCTTTAGAGTCCCTTCCAGCCCAAACCACACTGTGCTTCTGTGATTCTATGACAAATAGCATTCAGCCAAAGGCACACACTTGGCATGGAAAAGTATCAGCTCAAATGCTCGGTGTATAGTAAAATACCAATCATGTTCAGGTGGGATATCATGGAAAACATCACCCACAAAGCACACTAGCTTCTCTCCCAACAGTGCCAGAATCTGTTACAGTGATTTTCCTTCTGTTCAGACTGACTTCAGCTCTCTTTGAAGAGCATAAATCAGCAAGTGGCATGTCTAATTCCTGAATAGTCAGTCTTTTTGAGACATATGCCTCACTGATATTTCCAGAATAAGTTCTGCAGGGAGAAATGACTGGGGAGCCAGTACCAACCTCTAGATGAGAAGTGCCAGACTAACCACATCCAGTTTGGATCTTAGTCAGAACCTCATTTTTTGTGAGTTTGTGTACTATCTGCACACTGGCAAGTATCTGCACAACAGCTGGAAGAGGTTCAGTCAGATGGCTGAGGCGCATTTTGAGGCAAAAGAGATTTAAATAACATTGTGAAAGTTGTCTTTGGTTTTCTGATAAAACCTAGGTGCGTTTTCAAACTATGGCACGAGGGAGGAGGGAAGAACTAAGATGGATACTGTCAGATTTATACTGCTAATAACCTGGAAAACCTGGAGGAAAAAAAGCCTGCTCTCCCTCTTTTCCCTTTGTAATTTTTGCTATCTTTCCCTACCTCAGGCCCTTGGGATCAGTTCCAGGAGCTGGCAGAGCATTCCACTGTCCTATATGTGCAGGAGACAGTGCTCTGTGCATGGCTCTGAATGCTGTGCATCAGATGGGAACTACATAGCTGATAGCCAGAATCTATGGCAAATGGAGGTAAAATAAATTGCTCTGTGTGCACCTGAAAGCCTCAGCAAGTTATTACATCAACATCTGCCTGAAGCATGTTTGAATGTCCTAGCCTGCTGTGCTGCAGATATGTTTTGCTGTGTAGTAATTCCCACAAGACTGCCTGATCAACTTTAACAGGGCAAGAAAAGTAGCCTAGAAAAAGCTGAAAGGTAAAAAAACAAGTGGAAGCAGCAAGTCATAACTGCTGGCCTCATTCTGACTCCTAAAGCACTTTAAAAATGTTTTATTACTAGGATATGCTATTAGGGCCCAAATTACATCTCACTAATAAAACCTGACAGCAGGTATCAGAAAGGTGTTAATTCACCTTCTTCTCAGCAGCTATCTCTGGGAGCCAGCAGCCCAACTAAGACCAGCTCTTCTGCCTCATTGAAAGTTGCTCCTTGCAGCAGCAGTGGTCTTTGGAGTACATGAAGAGGGATAAACAAGCAGAGATGATGCAGCTGGTCCATTTCTGGAGCAAAACTCAGCTACAGATACAGCTATGACATTTCTCTGTGGCAGAGCATCTTCTGAAGTATTCACTAGAACTGTATCTATACCATTCCCAGAGTTCACTGAAATCCCAGTAATTCATAGTGTTTCAGCAGCACAGAGCACTTTCCCTGTGGTCTGGACTGGCATTATCACAATTGTTGCTTTGTGAAACCATTTCAAAAGCAACTGCTGGAGTAGGCAGAATTTTTAGCTGATCAGGTTGGAAAATGGCTTAGACAGGGGACCAGGAAAGTGGCAGAGAGGTTGCTTTCTCAGGACCATAAAAGGGATTCATCTTAGGTAACATTTGCATGCTCACTAGAGTGACATAGCATGGGGTTGTCAGTCGTTATCCGGAAAGCCATTCCAGACTCTAGTTTTCTCTGTGGGAATAACTAATAACTCATTTGACTTCTCTGTTCTGAATTCATTTTTACCCTGTGTGTTCAACACCTTGCATGGTGAACCTCTATTCTAACAAGTGGTGTCTGCATACAAGCAGCAAATCAGAAGTATGTATTTTGTTATAATTGTTAACCACATGATATGCTGTCTACTGTATTAAAAAAAAATATCCTGGGGTAAAGGTTGGACTTGATGATCTTAAAGGTCTTTTCCAACCTAGTTGATTCTATGGTTCTATTTATTTCCTTTATTTAACTGGAACAATCTTTTGATATAATGAAGCATGGAAGTGCAAACGTAAGTTTGCTGAAGGTGCAGGGGAAGGAATTTGATATATTGTTTGTATTTAATATTTATGCTTATCAGTGATGAAAATTAATCACAAACACAACTTCTTTGAGAGCTTTAAATAGCTATCAGGGAGTGGATCAAATACATCAACAACAGATTAATTTGTGAATGCATTTAGGAGTAGACACCTGCTTTACAAATTGTATCTTAAGCCTTCTGCTTCTGGCATGTAAATAATTCAGGCATTTAGGAAGCTCATGTCTTCTATTCCATTAACTTAATCTGGATTTCCTGTTCCAAAAAGGAAGTCCACGGAAGCCATAGGGTCTCATTCTGCGTATCTGAGGGTGAAAGTCTCCACCAACATGGAAGTTATGGAAGACATCAACATCTTTGGAACATAAGACTCATTTCAGGCTTCCATGGTGTACCAGTAAAAAAGAAGAGAGTTTACCATTATGGTGAGAGTTAGCACAGCAAGACATTCCCTGGGGTCTCCTCTTCCTTCCCTCTGCATGTTCACAAAAGAAAGTCAGGATGCAGCTTTCTGCTAACTGCCATTTTAAAGACAAAAGCACTGACAATTTTAGCAGATTTTCAAGTATCGTGGCTGTATGAGGCAAGCCAAAAAGGTTGGTACTACAGTTGACATTTTAACCTTTGCAGTGCCTGTTGCCCTACAGACACAGAAAAAATATGTCTGTAACTGCATTATCCATCTCATGGGAGCTCTCCTGTGTCTAATAAGAATTGCTGATGGGAAACCAGCAAGCTGATTTGATGGTTTTTTTTGGGATGTCTATTCCCCATGAGCTTTCTGGTTGATACATTACCAGTTGGTTTGGTGTTTTGGTTGGTTGGTTGGTTTGTTTGTTTGTTTTGATTTTTTTTTTTTTTTTGCTTGTTTGTGAACATACAAGTTTCTGTTTGACTAATTACATGCAGGCAGCAATACACTGTGAACACCACTCACTGGTCGTCTCTTCCCCAAGCCAAAGCCACCAAACGCATCTCAAAAGGGAAAAATGTTAAGTTCTCCCCTTTGTTCTCTCTATCCCATGCTTAACTCAACAACACAGACTTTGTTCTCCTGGCCCTACTGCTGCAACCTACGTAAAATATCCACAAGGACAGACTTGAGCCTGTGGAAGGGGATTCAGTAGCTGTGGTATTACTAGTGTACATAAACCTAAGGTAATAATGTGGGATGGTCACATCATGTCCATGGCAGCAAGCCTGAAGAAAGGCACTCATCTGAACAGCAAAGAGAGGTCATTTGTTCCATGGGAGACAGCTGACATAAACCCAGAGTTGCTGTATTAAAGTTTCTGATGTGTTTACCCATCCTAATAGTCCATAAACCATGACTTGTTTCTCTGAGATGCTTGAGTTCTTTCTGTTCCCATCTTTCACAGACAAAGCTTTGTCTTGAATGGACTGCTGGAATAAAAAGAGCTGCATTTGAGGAGCAACTGAAAGTGTTCTGCTCCCAACCAAGGAGCACCATGGCTGGTTTCTTTGTAAGACTCCTACGGGCTGTTTCTCAGCGTCCTGCTAATCTAAGCTGTGGATTTGGCCTAGAAGTGGGGTCAGCACGATGGCAGCTGGTGATGTGAAAGCACAGGAAGCAGTTTCGCCCTGCTCCAAAGGGAATTACAAAAGTATTGCTTCTAAATGTCTTAGTGTCAGTGGGGACACTTTCTTGCTTTCTCAAGTAGATGGTCCAGGTTACAGCAGCAAAGAACCTGTTAAAGACCAAAGGAAAAAAAAAAATGTCTAAATACTGCTGCTGCTCAAAATTATTTACCAGCTAATCTGAAAAAATAATTAACTAACACTTGTGTCCATTTACCATTGCTAATGGTGGCAAGAGTCTGTTAACTGAAAGGCAGTTATCAATGCCACAATCATAACAATCTCTTAATTTCTAAATGGGACACTCAAATCTTTGCTGATGGGCTTCCTAGCCCATGGTTTCACCAGCACAGCTTTGACACAGAGCAGAATCTGGCTATTAAACCTAAAAGAATTTGCGTTTTGTCAATGCAGCTAGAATGGACTCTACACCCCCAGCTCCAACTTTTTTCTCCCCTCTCTACCTGGTGTCATTGTGAGTAAAATACTTCTCCCCTCCAAAAAAGAATGAATAAAAGAAAGAATGAACAAATGAAAGGAAGGAGAGAAGGAAGGAAGGAGGGAAGGAAGGAAGGAAGGAAGGAAGGAAGGAAGGAAGGAAGGAAGGAAGGAAGGAAGGAAGGAAGGAAGGAAGGAAGGAAGGAAGGAAGGAAGGAAGGAAGGAAGGAAGGAAGGAAGGAAGGAAGGAAGGAAGGAAGGAAGGAAGGAAGGAAGGAAGGAAGGAAGGAAGGAAGGAAGGAAGGAAGGAAGGAAGGAAGGAAGGAAGGAAGGAAGGAAGGAAGGAAGGAAGGAAGGAAGGAAGGAAGGAAGGAAGGAAGGAAGGAAGGAAGGAAATGCATTTTAATAAAAGCTAGTGATTCATTTGAGGTTTTCATTTGAGGTTTTCTGAGCGTAAATGCTCTGCACACCAAAAATACAGTCCAACCTTCCTGGACATCCTCATCTACAGTCAGCAGAGATATTTATCCACCTTTTCATGAAAATTGCCATCTGTGCTGAAAGATAGGGAGCTAGAAACTACTATAATATCTCATGCAGTATATGATTAATAGCAAATTCTTTACCCTGACAAACAGAATGAGAAGGAAAATTCATCTGTATGGGCAAGATAAACTTCTGCAAGTGGCTCTACACTCAGGCATCAGGATCTTCAGTGTCCCTCCCACCTGCAGTGTGAAGATGCAGACCACAGACTTCTTTTGCTCCTTGAATTATTAAGAAAAAGCCATGGCTGGCTCAATCTTTCCACCATATTCCACCCATAATAATAAAATATTTATAAGCAATGAAAAGCAAGTTGTCAACACATCAAAAACTGTGTGCACGTGAACTGTGTCAAAATTTCTTCCTCTTCTTTACCCACATTTTCACCAACAATCCTCTAGCACACCAAGTCATGGGAATTAAAGGACTAATCTCAAACTGGTTATCCTTCCCAGGTTTACAACATTATCAGCTGTTTACATACACAATTGTACATTTCTGTTTATTCATCAAGCTTAAATGATCTCTGCTGTGGTAGAAACACAGGAAAGAAGAAAGTTTGTTAGCTGGCAGAAAGCAGACATCCACTTCTGCAAAAATTGGGCTCAAAACTGTCTTACTGCATGAGATTTCACCTTTATCATCCATCCTCATGAGAATTTTTCAGAAACTGAAACAGAAAAATGTGCTGCAAAGGTATGCTAAGAGCATAGTTTTGGAAATCCCTCATTCCTTAAGTAAAAAAACAACACAGAAGAGAGCTGTGGGGAGTGGAGGAGGAAGGGGGTGAAGGCATTTAGTCTTCAGGAAATAGGTTTTATGTCTGGATTTTACATTCTTTTGTCCACACTGAAAATATTATGCATTTTTTCAGCAAATTTTCTGAAAATTTTGCATTAACTGTTCTCACAGATGTGTGTTCCAACAGTGAAATGACTTCTGGCAGATCTGGCTGAGCTAGATTCTGCTCATCTGAGACATCTCTGGAGAGCACAAGAAGGAATAAAATCCTCTATACTGGTCCTGAGAGGTAAATTAATGTTTCCTTAACTCCCAGGGCTTTCAAGACACACAGATCGTGTCGTGGTTTAAACCCACTCAGGTAACTCGTTCACTCACTCCCCCCCTTCTTTCCCTCCCCCTACTCCCGGAGGGACAGAAAGGAGAATCGAAAAGAATGCAACTCCCACGGGTTGAGATAAGAACAGTTTAGTAACTAAGGTATAACACAAATCACTACTGCTACCACCAATAATAACAATGATAAAGGAAATAACAAGGGAAGAGAATACAACACCTCAGCACCAGCCGACCGATAACTCGCCGCCCCCCCTCCCCCCCCAGCCCGACCAAGCACCGACTGCTTGGTCCAACCCTGCAGACCGCCAGCCCTTCCGGCTAACTCTCAGTTACATCCTGGGCATGACGTGCTGTGGTATGGAATACCTCTTTGGTCAGTTTGGGTCAGGTGTCCTGTCTCTGCTTCCTCCTGGCTTTCCCTCCTCCCTGGCAGAGCATGAGGCTCACAAAGTCCTTGGCCAAACCAAAACATCGCTATCAGCTCTGTTGCCAGGCCAAAAGTCAAAACACTGCACTGCACCAGCTACCAAGAAAGAGAAACATGACTGCTACTACTGAACCCAGGACAGACCGTCAACCACAATTACTTTCTTGTGCCAGCTATAGAACTGCCCTGCAGTCTACTGGCCAGCTACTGAAGGTTTGGGCCATGGAGGAGGAATTAGGCAGTCAGGGTAAGTCTTCATACAGCATAAAATTTAAACTGGGAACTAATTCTTATTCCCATGGATATTTGTACAACAGAGGAAAACTAAGATGGGCATGAAAGTTAACATTACTTCAGTGCATACTGGTTTTCAGGGCCAGTATGCTCAAAACAGTACATATATCCGTTCAGATTCCCACACACCAGACCAAGTAAGTGCAACAGATTCCTCTGCTTTCTTGATACAAAAACGTTGATGTTTAATCACTCCCTTTTTTTTTTTTCCAGATCTTAACTGTAGAGCATTGCTTGTTTCCCAGGGTTTGTTTTTAGGACTCTTCGCCTACTCTGCTCGCAGTCAATAACTTTGCAAAAGAAGCTTTCACATGACTCATTCTGTCTCCAGGATGATCTAACAGCTTGTAAATACAAAGAAGATTTATGGAGAAATATATCGGGGAGGTTGTGTCTGGATGCTTTTATCATTAAAAAAATATCACCACCTTGTGTTGCTTCTGCCCAACAAGGCAGACTTTTATACGTAAATCTTCTTCTAAACATGCTAATGAGGTGCCTAAATCTGAGCAGAGTCCATGGAGAATTTCCTGTTTCAGTAGGATTGCTGTTATGAGCACCCTGGAGGGTGCACTGAAGTATCTAAAGAGGCCTTCATCTTTATAGAGTATTCACTTCTCCTTTCCTTACTATCTATTAGGCTCACTTTTAAGTCCTTCCACTGCAAGTAAAGGCAGAAAGATTGAATGAACTTACATAATCTTGAAGTAATAAGGCTTCATGATTAAAAAAAATGAAATTCATGACTTCTGCTGACTGAACCTTCCTAGATGTCACTTACAACATAAGAAGCATAAATTTGGCTCCTACTATGGGGCAAACCTTAAGTACTTTGTGTACCTGGGGGTGTTGGTTGATGAGAAAATGAACATGAGCAGGCAGTGTGCACTTGCAACTCAGAAAGCCAACCGTATGCTGGGCTACATCAAAAGGAGCGTGACCAGCAGGTCGAAGGAGGTGATCCTACCCCTCTACTCTGCTCTCGTGAGACCTCACCTGGAGTATTGTGTGCAGTTCTGGTGTCCTCAACATAAAAAGGACATGCAACTGTTGGATCGAATCCAAAGAAAGGCCACGAGGATGATCAGGGGACTGGAGCACCTCCTGTATGAAGATAGGCTGAGAAAGTTGGGGCTGCTCAGCCTGGAGAAGAGAAGGCTGCGTGGAGACCTCATAGCAGCCTTCCAGTATCTGAAGGGGGCCTATAGGGATGCTGGGGAGGGACTCTTCATTAGGGACTGTAGTGATAGGACAAGGGGTAATGGGTTCAAACTTAAACAGAGGAAGTTTAGGTTAGATATAAGGAGGAAGCTATTTACTGTAAGGATGGTGAGGCACTGGAACGGGTTACCCAGGGAAATTGTGAATGCTCCATCCCTGGCAGTGTTCAAGGACAAGTTGGATGAGGCCTTGGTGGTATGGTTTAGTGTGAGGTATCCCTGCCCATGGCAGGGAGGTTGAAACTAGATGATCTTAAGGTCCTTTCCAACCCTAACTATTCTATAATTCTATGATTCTATGATTACTGGGTGAGGAGGGACAATGCATCCTCGCATGAGCTGCAATAAGTCAGCGTACATTTACAGTGCTCTTGGAGCAGCAAAAAGGCTCAGTAGGCTTCAGTGGGTTTCCAACACAGAGACAGGGGCAATGTACCTAACAGAGACAGGGGTTTGGAGATCTACATGTTTAGGTCTCTGTTCTTATGATGTGGTCTGCAGGACATGCCAATTCTTCTTCAAAAAAGGATTTTCCCAACACAGGCTCTCAGGAGTGCATACTCAACCCCACCAGAGGACAGGATTTTCATCTGTGAGGGGATGCCCCCAGGGAGCTAGACATATGGTCTTAACGTCCGACACCACTACTACATGCCTCCTAGGTGCTGTTCAGCCTTGATGGGATCAGGCCATGGTGCCCTGTGGAGTTCTGGACCACTGTACTGATCTGCACAGATTGGTTCACCCTGTTTAAGTCTATCTGTAAGGGCTGTAGACAGACTCAAGCTCCTCTCATCGGAAGGCCAAGCTAACCCAGCTGCCAAGTACTATGGGCACATAGCAGGGAAGGTGCTGGATGGGGCAGCAAAAGTCACTTCTTGTCTCTGATGATATAACCACCCCATGCTTGTGTCACTCCCCAGTTGCACTGTACTCTCATGACTTGAGGAACACATAACTAGTCAGCTCTGGCTTCCTCCAGTCCAGGAGAATTTGATATCCAAACTACCAATCTGCCTGCCCTCATGGGAATTAGGGGTGGTTATCCTCTTTAATGGACAGTCAACCAGAGACAGGTTACCTATGGCTTCCCCACCTGACACAAGCCTTTCCCAACCTCTAAAACCTTCAGGAGATTGGCCTATTATATGCATACAAAGAGCACAACACTCTCAGGTGGAGTAGCCACAGAAAGCAGTAGAGGACATAAAGACTACCACCTTGTTCATTAATTGATTATGCTTACTTAAAGCTCCTTGACAAGAAGGCTGAGCAGCTAAATCAGAAAGGTTAAGTACCTCACTGAGGTGTCACACATCCAGAAGTGCACTGCATATCCTGGCCACTGCCAATTAATTAATGGAGTTCTAAGAGCAAAGGAAACTCTTGCACACAGGTGAATAGGGTAGCGGGTGAAAGGATAAAATGCTGTTAAAATGCACAAAGAAAAATCCTGAATTCATTAGAAAATAAAATTAAGTACAAGTCTTGATCCCTGAAGACAGCAAAAATTACAGCATAATTTCAGTGACTACTTTATGAGCTTGAAAGAAGTCGAGAAATGTAAAAAAATTAATTTTCTAGATGACAACTGTGAGAGTCTGAAAATGAAAGGAGATCTCCAAAGCCAACTTTACTAGGAAAAATAGAGTCTGCATCAATAATTATCCCACAGGTGGAATATCAAAAGAAGAAAAATGAAATTAGTAGTATTGTCTGCTCTAATGGACAAGGAAATGAAAAACCTTGCAGGAATATCTATTTTAAAAGAGCAAGTACAAGATTCTGACGGTCATGAGCCAACCTGGATTGTGCTTTCAGCCTCTCTACAAAACATGAACACTGCGTATTATATAAAATCACAGAATCACGGAGTGGTTAGAGCTGGAAGGGCCCTTAAAGCTTATCCATTTCCAAGCCCCTGCCACAGGTATGGACAACTTCCACTAGACCAGGTTGCTCCAAGCTCCGTCCAATCTGGCCTTGAACACTGCCAGGGATGGGGCAGCCACAGCTTCTCTGGGCAAACTGTGCCAGGATCTCAGCACCCTCACAGGGAAAAACTTCTTCCTAAGATATTATCTCAATCTCCCTCCTGTCAGGTTAAAGCCATTCCCCCTTGTCCTGTCCTTACAGGCCTTTGTCAAAAGTCCCTCTCCAGGTTTCTTGTTGGTCCCTTTAGACAATGGGAGCTGCTCTAAGTCTCCCCAGAGCCTTCTCTTCCCCAGGCTGAACAAGCCCAGATCTCTCAGCCTGTCTCCAGAGCAGAGCTGCTCCAACCCTCACAGAATCCCTGTGGCCTCTTTTGGACTTGCTCCAACAGCTCCACGTCCCTCTTGTGCTGTTGTCCCAGAGCTGGATGCAGGACTGCAGGGAGGATATTTCCAGAGCACAGTAGATGAAAGAATCCCCTCCCAAAGAAAGATCAGTTATTTCCAGAGGTACAAGCTTTTTCCTAGAGAAGAAGCAACTGAACAATATGAAATAATACCAAACAGTGATGTACAGGTTTTCCTTAAGAGTGATGTATTCAGAGGGATTACAGTGCTTTGTCATGACCACTAAGGCCTTGAGTTTCACAGGTGCATGTACCTGGATGGTTAGCTATCCAAAGCCTCCTGGATAGACAGGGAAGGATGTCCTGCACCATCAAGGGAAGAGGTGTCATTGCTTAACCTCAGGCAGTTCACATTGATCCTGATACTCCCTGGCCTTTTCCTTTTACTTGCACTACTATTCTTCCCTCCTAGCCCCTTAACTTGTGGGGCTTTTTCCTCTCTAGATGATCTGCCAGTTTCTCTCAACTTGTTTGTACTGTTTTCCTTTTTCCTTTTCCAGCTTTTCTCCCATTAGTCAGTCTATCACAAGCACACCACTTTTTCCCTCTCTCAGACTCCTGGGAAAAGGCTCTACTTCTCAGTCCATGCAGACTGCAGTCATTACAGAAGCAAGGATGCTTTAGTGTGAATATTAAGAGATAAATAGTAAGATACATGAGAACAGGGGAAATTCCCTTACTAGCCACAATTCTCATTGAAATGTTTTTGGTGAGGAAGCATTTGTTTTGGAGGGAACAAGCTTTTTTTCCAAAGTGTCTTTTTTTTTTTCCTTTTCTTTCAAAGTTTCATTTTATTTGACATCCAAAAATTTCACTTTGTTCTTTATGTTGTTGGCATGAACCAAAAAACTGTGTAATGAATTAGTTTCATTTAAAGTTACATATAGGATTAAAAAGAACTAAATCATCTAAGTATCCTTAAAAGAAGGGTGAAAAGTGCTAGGCATAATGTTAATTAAAAACACCTCTAACATACAGTATACATTGAAATATTTTGCTAAATGTAAACCAAAAATGGAGATGATAATGCATTAAAAAATTACTCCATAGACAGCAGCATGTTGGAACCAGCATGTTTCATAATGCTTTAATGAAAAATATTCTCCTGCAAGTAAACTTTCCTAAAGAAATATAGTTTGAGGTGAAATGGGCTAAGAGACAATCATAAAAGAGAAGAGTGAAATAAATCAGTGAAACTTTCCAACCTACCGAAGGAAACTGTAGTGATAAAGCTGTTTATTAAAAAGAAATTAAAGTGGTCAAAAGAGAGCACAGCTGACAGCAATTCACCATAAAAATTACCATATCTATCCACCTGCAGTTTCAAATAAATTCTTGCTCTCTATTTCTCTGTCAAGTAAGAAGGTGTCATAAATGACAGACCGCCCCATCAGGTATTGTTCGCAACTGCCAGGCTTCAGGAGAAAGTTGCATCTTATCATATGAAACAGTCAAAGACAATTCTTATAAAGTTTATCTGGGCAAAGCAGAAGAAAATTGTTAAAGAAGAATTCTACACAATTGAAGACTACCTCTCTTAATCCAGCCTATCACATAAGGCTTTAAACAGAGCAACAAAAGCAGTTTTGACCTTATCTTTGACTGAATTCTTGGAAGTTAAAGAAATGGATGTGAGTCACCAGGGAGAACTGCATGTATTTTTCTAAATTCCCAGTCACATAAAAAAAAAACCCAAACAAACAAAAAAAAAAACACAAAAAACCTGTGGAAAGTCAATTAAAGCAAAGAAAAGGCAGGCAATTATATCAGATGTGGGATTTTTAAGAGATGAGTCTGAAGTTAACATACATATGTATTTCTAAAAAAACAATAAAAAGAGTGTTTAAGGCTATGAAATACTGTCTATACCCCATACAAGCAGCTGTGTGCAGACTTCAACAAGCTGTTCTGAACACACCCAGCTTATTAATTGTAACTACCCTTCCTAAGCAGTGATTATCCAAAGTAAAAGAAGCTCTTGAATTTCACCTTTTCTGCAGCATCATGGCATAAAGTTCCTGCAAAATCCAGGGTGCAAAAGCCAACAGTATTATGGAGAAATTTATCTACTTCAATCTACAGAAGCAAAAATACTCTATAAATATAGGATTTATCAAATAGTGAGAGACTGAAAAATGTGGCAGCACTTCTTACTGCTATCACTTATTTTACAGAAGAAAAATTACACCTAACAGGCGTAATGAGGACCCAGCAGACAGCAAAGGAGAAAAAAATGAAGCAACTGAAAATAATGAGGAAGCAGGATAGGAATTGGAAAGGGTTGAGTTGATCTTGATCAGCGCAGGTCGATCAGTGTCTCTTCTCACTGACTGAGCTCATAATCTTTATTACCATGAGGGCAGTGAATCTATTTGCTGCACGCTTATCCTGAATATATCCGTAATCATATTTCTGTCAGTTCCAAAGGCTCGCTAAAGACTGTGTTAATCTACAGTGTTGGGGTTTTAGATCAGAGGTCACATTTCTCACTTCAAGTATCAAAGATCTACTGGGTCATGGGGCTCTAGGGTCTGACTCCCCAAAAACTCACTTGTACATTCCTGGAGGAGATTACTGTCACCTCAGCAAATTTGCAAGTGCAATGCAGATCATTAAGGAAGCTGCTTGTGTGCATATCTTTCCATCTGAGCATACAGTTATATGCAGCTTTTATCCTTGAAATACCAGTTCAGTTAGATAGAGGAAATTGTATCCTTCATCAGGTTACTTTCCCTAAATAGACAGCTTCCAGAGACCGGGTTCTAGACCAAAGAGCATACTTCTGAGTCTCACTAGTTCTTTCTCCCCATAATGACACGGACCCAAGGCAACGTCTCAGATTTCTCAGTTGTGACAATCATCTTCTTCAGAAAGCCACATGTGTGGCTTGTGTCTTGTGTATATGCCACCTGTAAAGAATTCTTGAGTAGAATTGTTCAGCCATAGAATGTTATCACTGTCTTTTCCATCATGACTTCATATTGTCTTTTCCATGAGAAGCAGAAAATTTCCTCTTTCAGACTCAGTTTTAGACTCTGTCACTACCCTGTCAAATCAGAAGAGAAAAGAATAGGAAGCACATTCTAATTCAGCTGCATTCCTTATAAAGATGTGGTACTCCCATAGGTTTTTCAAGTGCAATCATAAAATCATAGAATAGTTTGGGTTGGAAAGAACGTGAAAGATCATCAAATTCCAACCTCACTGCCATGGGCAAGGACACCTTCTAATAGACTAGGCTGGTTCAAGCCCTGTCCAACCTGGCCTTGAGCACTGCCAGGGATCCATCCAAGTAAAATCTACATCCAAGTAAAATCTACAACAGCTAGAACAGCTGGGTCGTGAACTGTGCTGGAAGCCTAATAATCACCATTCAGAAGAAGTTCATATAAGGTCATTTAATTGTACAGATGCACTGTTATAGAAAGTATTTCTGTCATCATGTCAGGTCTGGAAGGAAGAAAATGGTCATCTAATAGAAGATTACTATGAATGGTACGTGACCTGGATGATGTGGTACTAAATCTACAGCCAGGGGAGCTGCAAGAAGGCATTTAAACATTGCAGCTATAGAAACAGACAGTCAACTGCTAGCTGAAAACTGAGTAGAACTGCAGCCTGTGGAAAGAACTCTGGGGCTGACAAAGATCCATGTGTGCCCTCAATTGGTCACTTCTAGCCTTTGCACAGTTAGGGGCACACTGGGGGACAAAGGGGTAACAAACATTGTCCCATGCTTCATTATGGGACACCATGCCACAGCTGAGGTCCCAGTCAATTCTACGTTACAACCACTATGGGATTGTGTGTGGATGTCAGGACCTTAAGGAGTCCCACACAGTCACTAGCAGATTTAATGTTCCTGTCTCAGATACTTAAGGCAAGGTGTATCAGATATTACAATACTTACACAGTTTAGCCTGTCTCAATTTACCACAAAAGGAGATACAGTTTGCAGCTTTTTGTCTGCACTTTCTGTCCCAAATTTGGCTGATCAACATCTCAGCTTTCTGCTCTGGTTTTGCCCTTGGCCTCTCTTACATCAAAGAAGAACTTGGTTGAGGAGGAGGGGCAGAGCTGCTGTCTCACTCAGTGTTCACTTGCGCAGGGTGTACTGTGATGACAGTGACATGAAATCAGTGTCAAGTGCTTTCTGAATCCTGTGCTTTTGTGCCTGAGTCAAATCTGGGTGGATACACACTGAACACCTTGGACAACCTCTGCTTACCATGCTTACCAACACATACTTCTAATTAAGATGTTCAGTAATTTTGGGAGGAAATTATTCTGCAGGAACGAAAGTGGCAAGAGTACAGAGGGTATAATGGAGGTTTTAATTCAAAGGGAAAAGGAAGAAGGGACAGAATTGCAAAGACTGTGAGGTATTCTACAGCTTCATAGGGAACACTGCCAGGGATGGAACAGCCACAGCTTCTCTGGGTAATCTGTGCCAGGGCCTCACCACCCTCACAGGGAAAGATTTCAGAATACATCATCTTGTCACAGGTCTATCTTTTATGGTATTGGGAGTATACCTTACCGTCCTCTCAGGGTGGGACAGAGTACTACAGTGAAGTCAAGGCTCCTTCCAACTCAGGCATCACAGCACTCCATAGATACTTCCACCACTTCGCTTTTCTGCTCACCACATTGCAGAGAGCAACATGTGTGACAGACAACTGTCTTTCAGAGGGATGTGGGAAACAGCCATGGGGAACTCAGGCTTGACACACAGCTTGTATATATTGGCTTCCTGCATTTGAGCTTTGTTGTAAAACCCACCCCAGTATGAGGGAAAACATTAACTTAAACATCAGTAAAGAGGCTTGAAATAGCATTGTTTACCTTAGCCTGTCTGCATGGCCCAAGAACACACACAAGCGAAGTGTGCTGCCACAGCTGAGCTAACATGGAATAACTGCAAACATCAAAACTCAGTGACATCTGAGCTGTTAGACAAAGATTTCTCTTCTTGTATAACGACAACCACTTTGTTTTCATCATTTCAACAAGTATTGTGGCTACTGTTGTGGTTTAAGCCCAGAAGGCAACCCAGAACCCACTTAGTCACTTGCTCACTCTCCCCTCCTTCCTCCCTCCCTCCTCTCCCGGACGGATGGGGAGGAGAATCGAAAAGAATGTAACTCCCACAGGCTGAGATAGGAACAGTCCAGTAACTAAGCTATAACACAAACCACTACTGCTACCACCAGTAATGATAAGGGAAATAACAGGGGAAGAGAATACAACTGCTCACCTCCCACCAACTAATACCTAGCCCAACCCGAGTCATGATCTATCCCTTCCAGGTAACTGCCCCCAGTTTATATACTGGGCATGACATGCTGTGGTATGGAATACCTCTTCAGTTAGTTTGGGTCAGGTGTCCTGTCTCTGCTTCCTCCCAGCTTCCCCTCCTCCCTGGCAGAGCATGAGACTCAGAAAGTCCTTGGTCAGAGTAAATATTACTGAACAACAACTGAAAACATCGGTGGTACCAGCGTTGTTCCCAGGGTGAGAGTCAAGAAACCACAGCAGTGCACCAGCTACTAAGAAGGAGAAAATGACTGCTACTGCTGAATCCAGGACAGTTACTCACTGCATCCTCTGACTGTAGATCAGTCTCTTCTGGCCCTTACAACTTCAGATCCCCCACATGGGTGGCAGAGGCCAATTTCTCAGCTCACTAAAACAACACAGTAACCATTTTTAAGTCAGTGAAATGAGGTAGGTTTATGCTTTCTGATCTATACCCAGTAGATGATCTTTTGCCAAAGACAGCACATCTTTCTACATGACCTACTGCCAAAGATGAAAGGTCTGCAAATGCAGTTAAGGTTGTCTTTTGATTGCTTTCTAGCATACCAGTTGCTAGAAAAAAAGTCATTTATGTAACACAGAAGTTTAAGCAGTTGAGCAAGGGAGAGGAATTATAATTCCTTATTGTTGCATTTTTCTTCACTGACACCATATGTCCACAGCAATTATAAAGCACTGTACAAAAACGTACTTCCATGTCAGTGATGGTTTCCCTAACTAGCACAATCTATAGGTAGGAAAGTCTTGTAATGTATTTGCCTATATCTGCCTTTAACTCCACTTGCTCCACCTTCGGTATTTCAAATTGCAGCTCCAGCCCAGCCACTCAGAGTCTCCTTTCTCAAGTCAGCAAAGATCCTGGTCACTGCTATTTTTTATTTTTTATTTAAATCTCTTCAGAGGCCAAGAGAGCAAAAGGAAAAAGTGAATCTCATCAGAAGGGGTTCACATGAAACACAGCAGAATCTTTCCTCCTCTTCCAGTACGGAAAACTGTATCACAAGTGTTACATCAGCCCTTGCGTGCTGAAAAATCTGTGAGATACGGCTTTGAAAGGACCTTTTACTGGTTAGTGTTAGTCAGCTGATCTACAGATTCCAAACTCCTTGTGGCAGGGAGGTTGGAAATGCATGATTTGTAAAGGTCCCTTCCAACCCAAACCACTATATCATTCTATGATTCTGTGATTCTTTTCCATGCTTATTGATACTGGTCTGGCATAGAAGTGGTGCTCAGAAATGAAATCTGACTTAGAATGCACGCATCACACTGTACCGTATTTCACCCATCTTTCTATATTTGCAGGGTGAGGGTGAAGGTAATAGTAAATGATCCTTAGAAACTGAAATTGCACACAGAGCTGAAGTCTTTCAATATGCAAGTGCTCTGAAATTACTGCAAGAGGCATATCTGTGTATCTAACAATGAAAGGAGGCTAAATTTACTTGTGCCTCTATTATAGTCAGCTTTGATAGCAGAAAAAAATTCTGCCTTGACACATACAAGAACTTAGATGAAATAATGAAACTAAGAACCTTGAGAAAAACTTCTCCTTCTTAAGGCTGTTTACCACCAGAAGCTTCTTCTTTCTCTCTCTTTTTTTCTTTTTTTTGTAGAGGATGCGTTACAGATCTTATTTCATGCCTTTCCTGCTCCCAAAGTATGAAGAAAATTGAATGTTCTTGAGCAGCAGTATTATAGCTGGAAATTTCTGAATAATAATTTCTTAGGCATTTGTGAGTAAGATCTGTACCTTGAAGCAGAAACCACAGAGAAGTTGAATCAATATGCTGGTTCTTCTCGTCATCTTTAGACCAGGATACTCTCTGGGGAGATAAAGCTTCCAATTAAATGTTTTCGCTTTTGTCACTTAGTGAAATAAGAATTGTCTTCTCTTGCATATTGTCAAATACATACCCCAAGGATAAGCTGTTCTGGGGGTAAGTACCCTGGGGGGTACAGTCTTGCCTCACTGAGTTTGTTCAGTATTTGAATGCCTGTATCACCTCCCAACTTCAAGGCTACACTGAAACGTTAATCTTTCCGCTCCAAGGTATGCTTTTCCTTGTGTGGTTGTTTCATTAATTGTTACTGTGTAAATACTTAGTCACATACTACAGAGTTGTGAGCGTGCTTCCACTGTCTTTGAGAGAGTAACTTCTTTCTTTCCTTCTCTATTCTGTAAAAATTACAGCATATTTTGCATCATGTCCCAAAAACATAAGGCTTCCATTACCTGCTGCTGTCTTTATCTGTCCCTATCTACCTAGTCGGATTATGCTCCAACAGTTTCAGTTATGGTGCTACTCATAGGATACCTCTTTAAAATCACACCTTTTGGTGAATGTCAGGCTGGAGTCAGGATATTTATAAACATCGTATTACACAGGCTTTACAGCAGAGAGAGGCTTCTCTTGTGTTTTGTTTCAGGATGATTACCAACATGAGGAGCAAATAGCTTCACTTTCAGGGCCATCTCCCAGATCCGATGGGAAAACAACCCTCTGAGATCTATCTGCTAGTAACAAAAAGCATCAGAAATAGTCCGTGATAGACAACATCATTTCCCGATGGGCTGCAGAAGCACTCATGCTGATACAAGGAGGTAAGTGGGGACAAAGGGAAAGGTGAAGGGTCAATGCAAGGGGGTGCACTGGCAGCTCTTCAGATTAGGTAGGAAACATGCAAGGCAGAGGAAGGTTCTGCAGCAGAGACAAATGCATGATTTTAGTTTCAGTTGTTTGGTTGTGGGGTTTTTTCCTGGGTTTTTTTTTTTTGTTTGTTTTTTCCCAAAGTCCATTAATCTAGTTACTGAGTTTAAATAGCTGCTTGTATTTATATCTTTAAGAGCTGTCATGCTACTTGGGGATTAGGCGTAAGCAACAGTGGAGAAAATATTAAATAAAGAAGGAAAGGCAGGAAGGAGGAGGCAGACAGGAAGATAGGAATGAAGGAAGGCAGGAATGCAGGAAGGAATTTAGGAAGTCAGGAAGTCAGGAAGAAAGGAAGGAAGTAAATCAGGAAGCCAGGCAGGCAGGAAGGCAGGCAGATAGGCAAGCTGGCAGGTGGTAAAGGAAGGCAGAGAGGCAGGGAGGGAGGGAGGAAGGAAGGAAGGAAGGAAGGTTTATATGAAAAGATCGGTAAAATAAAATATGTTCTTTCTAAATAAAGAACAGATGTCATATATCTGTCCAATATCCATGGGTGAGCTAACATCTCTGTAATGAGCAATGTCTGATCAAGACTGGCTTGGTTAACATACCAAGGCTCAGAGGGAGATTTGTTTCTGTTCATCTTCTTTTTACCTCCCAAGAAGCCAGGGAGCAAGGAACATAGCAATAATTTGTGACTGGAAAGCAAACATAGGATCTAATTATACGCGTTTTCACCAAAAATCACTTTAAATACATTGCCCTGGCCTGCATTTGCTTTTCTAAAGCCCATTAGTTCTGTCAGTAGAGTTTTTCCTGGAGGGAAAACTTATTCTAACTGAGCAGCCTTTGATTATTCTCATTATTACCTGAGACACTTGTAGGACTTACAGACATTCACTATGCCCCCTGGCTACTTCAAATGCTGCTTTCTCTTTTCAGCCTTGCTTGATTTGGTTTGAGAGATTCACTTAATCCAACTGACAGAAAATTATTTAGTCAGGTCTTAGAGCAGGTTTCTTGCTTGGCCTACAAATCTAATTTCCAATCAGCAATTTCTCTTTGGTTGTCCTAGAAATTTAGTCAGACAGACAGACAGATGGGCTATATTCTGGTACCCGTTTATTTGTTTTGCCTTCTGAATCTCATAGTCTGTGCTCACATGAAGCATCCTTACAGATACTTTGTCTTGCACAATGCTGTTTGTATATGGACACTCTAGGCAACAGCTGGTTAACCGTTAACTGTGAAGCTAGGTGTAAGAAGACAGCTCCAAACCTAAGCCAAGGTTGTTGCTCTAAGGATGACTAACAAAGCAAGAAGACAAATTAGACAATTTAAAGTTATCTCATATGAGTCTGTGATGATGGCTTTTACAAATATTTTTTCCTACCTACAGAAACCATATAAAAAATGTGAAAGTGAATTGTGTCATAGCTTATATGAATGTCTTGATCTTCCATCTTGCTAAAGCTGAAAGGGGCTACATTCTTGATTACCAGAGAACTACTGACCTGTCAGCCTCACGTCTGTGCCTGGGATGATATGGAACAAATCATCCTAGAACCTATGCTAAGATACATGGTGGACAGGGAGGTGATTCAGGACAGCCAACATGGCTTCACCAAGGGCAAGTCCTACCTGACCAACCCAGTCAGATGGGATCCAGAGGGACCTAGACATGCTAAAGAAATGGGCCTATATGAACATCGTGAGGTTCAGCAAGGCCAAGTACGAAGTCCAGCACCTAGGTTGGGGCAAACCCTGGAGTCAATACAGGCTGGGGAATTAAGGGTTTGAGAGCAGCCCTGAAGAGGGGACTTTGGGGTGCAGTGGTGGAAGAAAAGCTGGGCATGACCCAGCAGTGTGCACTTGCAGCCCAGAAAACCAACTGTGTCTTGGGGTGCATCAAAAGTACTGTGATCAACAACAGGTCAAGGTAGGTGATTCTGCCCCTCTGCTCTTCTCTGGTGAGTCCAGCTCTGGCGACCTTTGCAAAGGAAAGACATGGACCGGTTGGAGTAGGTCCAGATGAAGGCCACGAAAATGATCAGAAGGATGGAGCACCTCTGCTGTGAGGAAAGGCTGAGACACTTGGGGTTGTTTAGCTAGGGGAAGAGAAGGCTCATTGCCAAGACCTCATTGCAAAATTTCAGTACTTAAAGGGGGGTTATAGGAATGATCGGGATCGACATTTTAGTAGGGTCTGTTACAATATGACAAGGGGTATTAGTTTAAAGTAAATTAGGGTAGAACCAGATTAATTGTAGGAAGAATTTTTTTACAATGAGGGTAGTGAAACACTAGCACAGATTGCCCGGAGAGGTGGTGGATGCGCCATCCCTGGAGACATTCAAGATCAGGTTGGATGGGACTCTGAGCAGCTTGATCTAGTTGGAGATGTCCCTGCTTATTGTAGGGGTTTAGACTAGATGACATTTAAGGTTCCTTGCAACCCAGACTATTCAATGATTCTATGATTCTGTGAAACTACTGCAAGAAAGTTACACAACTGGTAAGTTGCAACTTAGCAGCCAGGAAATACTGTAAACAGCCTTCTCTTTTCCAGCTTTATGTTCATTCTGCTGAAAGAGTCAAAGAAGATCATGCTTGTCCAAACTGAGGAGTCACTTCATTAGGAATTTCATGTGCGTTTCAGGAGCTACATTAGAAAAGGGTGGATAAAATCACATAGGGAAAGGAGGGGTCCCCAGGATCCCTCCTGCTGGAAAAGACACCCTCCACTTTTCCCCTAAGTATGGCTTTGTTCAGATTATCCACAACTTTTTTTGAGGACTAGCAGCCACCTTTTGTGAGAATTTCTTCCTTTTTAATGTACTTGTCAAAGGAGTCCACACCAACACTATGAATCTGACAAGAGCCCAATAACATTAGATGAGATCTTAGGCAGAAGTTCTTCCCTATGAGGGTGGAGATGGCCCTGACACAGGTTGCCCAGAAAAGCTGTAGCTGCCCCATCTCTGGCAGTGCTCAGGGCTGGGTTGGATGGGGCTTGGAGCAACTTGGTTTAGTAGAAGGTGTCCCTGTCCATGGCAGTGGGGAACTGGATGATCTTTAAGGTCCTTTCCAACACAAATCAGTCTGTGATTCTATCACTGAGTTCACAAACTGTAGATGAGGCCGTCAGTACCATGGGTTAGTGGTGGCCTTGGCAGTGCTGGGCAATGGTTGGACTTGATGATCTTAAAGGTCTGTTCCAACCTTGTTGATTCTATGATTCTATTATTCTATGTAGTATTTTACATTTTACTGTACTATTTCAATATAAATTGAAATAATGATTAATGAAAATTGGTGTTTCCAAATTATTGTGTTTTAAGACTAAACATGCACAACATTCCTGACATTTTTTTGTGCTCAGAATGCTTGTTTAGTGTTTGCACTATTCATGTGGATGATTACTAAAGTGCGTCAAAGAACATTCAAGAGAAAACTGGTGCTTACATGACAGCAAGTCCAATTGTATAATAGAATTTCCTCAAGTAGCTTTTTCTAAAATTCCTTCTGGGGTGAAAAGATGCACTTTATAAAATTACCCTTTGGTTTTAAGAGTGCCTGACCAAGATGTGTAAGAAGTAAAGTCCAGAACACTATACTTTCTAGCAAGAAGGTTCAGCAATATTTGCATTTTAAATGAGCCAATGAGTGATGTCCATCTTGAAATTTCCTTTGTCATGTGTTGCTGTTTAAGCCCAGTCAGTAACTCAGAACTACGCAGCCACTCGCTCATTCCCTCCTGTCGTGGTTTAAACCAAACCAGACAACTCGTTCATTCACTTCCCTTTTCCCTTCTTGCTCTCACCCTACTCCTGGAGGGACGGAGAGTCAAAAAGAATGCAACTCCCACGGGTTGAGATAAGAACAGTTTAGTAACTAAGGTATAACAGAAATCACTACTGCTATCACCAATAATAATACTGATAAAGAAAATAACAAGGCAAGAGAATACATCACCTCACCACCAGCCAACTGATAACTCGCCCCCCCCCCCCTCAGCCCGACCAAGCACCAGCCTATACCTCCTCCAACCCCGCAGTCTCCCCGCCCTTCCAGCTAACTCCCAGTTACCTCCTGGGCATGATGTGCTGTGGCATGGAATACCTCTTTGGTCAGTTTGGGTCAGGTGTCCTGTCTCTGCTTCCTCCCGGCTTCCCCTCCTCCATGGCAGAGCATGAGGCTCACAAAGTCTTTGGCCAAACCAAAACATCCTTGTTATCAGCTCTGTTCCCAGGCCGAAAGTCAAAACACTGCACTGCACCAGCTTCCAAGAAGGAGAAACATGACAGCTACTGCTGAACCCAGGACACCTCCCTTCTTCCTCCCACTGCTCCCAAAGGGAATCGAAAGAATGTATCTCTCATGGGTTGAGATAAGAACAGTCCAGTAACTAAGGTATAACACAAACCACTACTGCTACCACCAACAATAATAAAGATAAGGGAAGTAACAAGGGGAGAGAATATCATTGCTCACCACCAGCTGACCGATACCCAGCCTGACCCGAGCAGTAATCTAGCCCTTCTGGGTAACTGCCCCCAGTTTCTATACTGGGCATGACGTGCTGTGGTATGGAATACCCTTTTGGCTAGTTTGGGTCAGGTGTCCTGCCTCTGCTTCCTCCTGACTTCCTCTCCTCCCTGGCAGAGCATGAGACTCAGAAAGTCCTTGGTCGGAGTAAACACTACTGAGCAACAACTGAAAACATCGGTGTTATCAGTGCTGTTCCCAGGCCGAAAGTCAAAAATGCAGCACTGCACCAGCTACTAAGAAGGAGAAAAAAAATGACTGCTACTGGTGAACCCAGGACAGGAGGGAATTCTGAATTTATTTAGTCACAAGATATATCATCCTCAAAACTATTCACCAATGCTGAGAAGTATTGCTGCAATACAGGTATTAGTCTTAGCGCTGAGATTCCATCAGGAAATGGTCTGGAAAGATGATTTATAGAATGTAGAGGTAATATATTCATGATAAACAACATAGTAAACAAAAATAACAGATTTTTCTGAATTTTCTGAAATCTTAACATCCTTTGATTAGAGAGGGTCACTTTGCACTTAACAAGGGGCCAATTCACAGAGAATCACAGCATTACTCTTGCCAGGCATGTATGCAAGAAACTGTCTTTGGCAGCCTACTGAGACAGAGAAGGGGAAAAGGAAAGAGGATTAGGAAGCATGCTTTACTTTTGAAAAAAATGTGATGTATATGGCTATTGCCATCAGGTGGATAGCAGATCTGCAGACACATCTTCCACACTTCCATTCTAAAAGAAATTCAAGACTTCCCAACTGCTGATGGCATTTTGCAGTAATTCCTGTTCATTGCTGCCTAACAAGCTAACACATACAAAATGGATGGCTCTCTGTTCTTCAGAGCTGTTAATGCCATGTCTGTGCTCTTTAGCCCCAAACCTTGTGAGTTATCATAAAATCACAGTATGGGCCAGGTTGGAAAAGATTTTTAAGGTCATGAAGTCCAACCTTTACCCCAGCACTGCCAAGGCCACCACCAAACCATGTCACTAAGGGCTTTGTCTATACATTTTGTGAACACTTCCAGGGACACTGATGCCACTACTGCCCTTTGCAGCCTGTTCCAATGCCTGACCACCCTTGCAAAGAAGGAATTGTTCCTAATATCCAGTCTAAACCTCCTCTGGTGCACCTTGAAGTCATTTCCTGTTGTCTTATTCCAATACCTGAAGAGGCCCTACAAGGATGCTGGAAAGCGATTCTTCATCAGGGACTGTAGTGATACCACAAGTAGCAATGGGTTCAAACTAAAACAGGGGAAGTTCAGGTTAGATACAAGGAAGAAGTTCTTCACTGTGAGAGTGGTGAGGCACTGGAACAGCTTGCCCAAAGAAGTGGTAAATGCTCCATCCCTGGCCATTCAAGTGTTCAGGGCCGAGTTGGACAGAGCCTTGGGTGACATGGTCTACGGTGAGGCGTCCCTGCCCATGGCAAGGGGTTTAGAACTAGATGATTTTAAAGTCCTTTCCAACCCAAACCATTCTATCTTCTAGAATCACTTGTCCCTCGGGAGAAGGGACCACCCACCTCCTGGCTCCATCCTCCTCTCTGGTAGTTATAGAGACCAATAAGGTTCCCCCTGAGCCTTCTCTTCTCCAAACTAAACACCTCAGCTCCCTCAGCTGCTCCTCATCAGGCTTGTGCTCCAGGACCTACACCAGCTCCTGCCCCTCAATGCCTCTCTTGTAGTGAGAGACCGAGAATTGAACACAGGATTCGAGGTGCGGCCTCACCAGTGCCCAGTACAGGGGGATGCTCACTGCTGGCCATACTATTGCTGATACAGGCCAGGATGCCATTGGCCTTCTTGGCTGCCTGGGCACAAGCTGGCTCATGTTCAGCTGTCAATCAGCACCCCCAGGTCTTTTTCAGCCAAGCAGCTTTCCAAACTGTCCTGGGTTCAGCTGTAACAATTATTTTTCTCCTTCTTAATAGCTGGTGCAGTGCTGTGTTTTGGCTTTAGTCTGAGAACAACGCTGGTAACACAACGACATTTTTAGTTGTTGCTATGCTTACTCCGATCAAGGACTTTTTCAGTCTCATGCTCTGCCGGTGAGGAGGGGCAAAAGAAGCCAGGAGGAAGCAGAGACAGGACACTTGACTCAAACTAGCCAAAGGGGTAGTCCATACTATGGCATGTCCTGCCCAGTCTATAAAGTGGGGAAAGTCACCTGGAAGGGACTGATTGCTGCTTGGGTCAGGCTGAATGTCATTCAGTGGCTGATAAGCAATTGTGCATCACTTGTGTTTTGTTATTTTTCCTTCCTTTTTTATTTTTATATTCTCTCCTTTTGCTATTTCCCTTACCATTATTATTATTGGTGTGGTAGAAGTAGTTTTATATTATACTTCAGTTACTGGACTGTTCTTATCTCAACCCTTGGGAATTACACTCTTGATTTTTCCTCCCCATCCTGCTGGGAGTTGGGGGGGATGAAGGAGGGGAGGGAACAATTGCCTGCATGGTTCTGAGTTACTAGCTGGGCTTAAATCACAACACAAACAAAAGAGATTGATGATCCAGCAAATCACACAGGTCAAGTTTTAAACAGCAGGAAGACTATACCTGTATCTTCTCACTCTCTCATTAGTTCTTTTCCTGGAATCCACCGTTGGTCAGTGTGGGAAATCCTCTTAGTGCACCATCTAAGTTGAAGAATGTGAGTACCAGAGCAAACAGGTGATTCTGCAGCCTAAATTTCATATTCAGGCTCAGATGGGTAAATATAAGCAGGAAAAGTACATAAGAAATTCACACACAATTTCATTGGGATGGAAACTACACACAGATTCAGTAAATCACATGGTCCTGGTATCAGGCAAATTATTCCCTGAAATGAATGAAAACAGGCAAGTCCATGCTGCTGTATCGTTACCCATTTTGACTGGCAGGTCTCAGGAGTGCAGTCTTTTGGCCCACAGTTGCAGAATTAGGATAAACAGCACCTTTATAGGAGATATTACCTGACACTTGGTGTGTAAAAGAAGCATCTGTAAAGGCATTGTTGAATCTAGCTCCAGGTTTCTGAAATTATTCATGATAGATTGCCCAGTTCGTCTTGTAGATGATTCAAATCAGAGCCATAATTAGGGTTTGATACAGCACTGTGGGTATGACTTTGTCAAGCAGAAAATCACTTAGAAGGGATCAGAGATTCAGGGATTCTATTTTCTAATTTTCGTCAAAAGAACTTTGAAATACAAAGCAACTGTGACTAAAAATAGAACATTCATTTTAGGTAATGTGAGAGTTGATTAATAATTCAGACAATGTCATTTATCTGAGATTCCATCTATGAAAACCAGGAATAATAAGAACTCAGCAATCAGCTTTCATTTAGGGTGGTCTTTGTCCCTTGCTGTGAGAAAATATTTTTGCTTTTTTATCCATAAAAGCTGTAATTTTTTTAATAGTGGCCCAAATACAAATAACAGAACCCAATCCATTACCTTATTTTCTTTCTTACAAAAAGTTAATGGGAAAATACCACAGAATGTATAGTGGCACTCAGTGACAGGTAATGGGCACACACTTGAAACACAAGAAATTTCATTTAAATATGAGAAAAAAGAAATTGATTTTAAGAGTGATCAAACTGTGTAATAGGCTGCCCAGAAAGGTTGTGGAGTCTCAGACTTTGCAGACAGTCAGACTCCAACTGGAAATGGTCCGGGATATCCTGATCCTACTGATCATCCCAACCTCCCTGCTTGGAGTAGGGAGGTTGGCCTAGAAAATTGCTGGAAGTGCTTGCCAATCTCAGCAGCTCCATGACTGTGATTCTAAGAGATCTTCAGTACCTAATGCTGTTATTAACTTCAGTGCTTAGTAGAGATGCAAAACCATTTAACTTCAAACCCACTGGTAAGAGACCTAAAGATGGCCTTCCGAAGTCATCACCAAGTGCATCTGTGCACAAACATGCCCAGGCTCCTTTGCTTTTACTCCGTAACAGAAAAGTCATCTTCAGACCCAAAGCCATGCTGTTCAGCTATCTTGCCAGTACACCTAAGAAACTGTCCAGTTGCAGTAGACTGAGATTCTTAACTCCCACAGTAATGCTGGTACCTGTTTCAATCAGAACCCTAGCATGATGACTAGCATGACTACACTCTGCGAGACACACCTTTGTCTGAAAAAATGAGCATTATCAGATCTGTTCCTCACTGTTTTTGTACTTGTGTACAAGTGTGAATTACTAGAGCTTTTAAAAGTGTGAATTACTACCCATAATGTCCAACAAAACAAAACACTTTATGTTTTTTATCCAGTCAGGGGAAAAAAAAAAAAAAAAAAGGAAAGAAAGAAAGAAAGAAAGAAAGAGAGAGAGAGAGAGAGAGAGAAAGAGAGAGAGAGAGAGAGAGAGAGAGAGAGAAAGAGAAAGAGAGGAAGAAGGAAGGAAGGAAGGAAGGAAGGAAGGAAGGAAGGAAGGAAGGAAGGAAGGAAGGAAGGAAGGAAGGAAGGAAGGAAGGAAGGAAGGAAGGAAGGAAGGAAGGAAGGAAGGAAGGAAGGAAGGAAGGAAGGAAGGAAGGAAGGAAGGAAGGAAGGAAGGAAGGAAGGAAGGAAGGAAGGAAGACAGACAACTTTTCCTGTCAATTTGGAATGTTTTTTTTTGTTGTCCTTTTTTTTTTATTGATGTGTCATTTAGCTGCTGGACTGAAAGTCAGATGAGGAACTTCTATAGGGAGTGAAAGAAAGGGTAGAGGCCGTTTACCCCTCTACTCTGTTTCCTAAATATGGATTCTCTTTCAAAGAGTGTAGTGTTCTGGAAAAGCCTCTTTTGTTCCAGTGGAGTTCTGTGGCATATCATTACACTCTTCCTTCTGTGTGTAAAAGATTTGTCAAAATCTTCACTGATTTAAAGCATAGGAACAGACACTGTTCCTTCTGCAGGTCTGTTCCACTGTTTTATTTCTGGTTTGCTTTCACCTCCTTGACTCAAACACTTGAAGAACAAAAGTCAAATTTACCATGGATCTGTGAAATCACTGAAATCATCTATAGATAATAAAAATGCTGTTTTGTACAGCCATGTGGGGGAAAAAACTTTCTTTTCCTGATGCAGACAAATTGTCCACTCTGTAGAAACTGCCAGGGCATCTGATTAGATAGACCCCTTCGTCTTTTCATCTTCTTCTTAGAAAGTGAAAAATAAGCACAAAGACTTGTTTTATTCTTTACCTGGTGTGGGTGGTGTTTACTTTTTTCTGTTTTGTTGGAATTTTTTGTATCTTTTAAAGAAAATCCCATTTATTACAAGCTTGCAGCCCCAGATTGATGTCATGGCACGTCATCCAACATCTGTAAGTCTGCACTCTTCTGAAATACAGCCCGAAAGACCTTATCCCTACTTCCCACTAATCATTGCAGACTCCATTCTCCCTTCTCTCAACTCCAAATTGTCTGCAAAGTTTAAGCATCCTGAACACCTTTCCACTTGAAACTGTCAAATCTTCCTTTTAGGAGAGGCTCCAATGCAAGGGAACATAAGAGACTGAAGCGATCAGAGTACATATCCTGAGGTAGTCACGGTCCTTTGATGCATAGGAGTGCTGCTGATGAAATTGAGTCTGAACATCCCCTGATCCCCTGCAGCTTGTTTTCTTCATGAACAAATTTTGCGTAACTTCCTCATTATTACTTTCACCCTATTCTTTCAAAGAGTTCTCTCCCCAGATTAGTTTGATGAATGCAATGAAGAGACAGTTCTTATTCTTTGGGTAGTCTACACAAGCAGAGGGAATGGGAAACATTAGTGCTGCATCACAGAACAGTTGTTGGTATGGTAGTACTGCATTCTTCTTGTTATGGTTAGTACTTCCTCTAATTAAATATTTTTTTTTTTTTTACATTTTGACATTTGTGTTTACCTGGAATCATGTGAACACACCAATCAAAATAATAAACTCCTAGTTATAGCTATTTATCCCCAGGGAAGCATCAGGAAAATTGCCATCTCAAGCTTACCCCCACTCAGGCTGGAACACCAATGCAAGTCTTAAATAATTTTACTTGCCACTACCATAATCTCACTGATATTCAGTGAATGATAGCAGAAGAGTTTTAGTCAGCAGTTCTTGGAAGGATGTATTGTGCCTGGTCAAATTACACTAGATTTAACGGGACAAGTAGTAAATATGATTACTTATCACAAGATTTTCCCTAGGTAAAAGCTAATTTATGACTAGTTTTCACTAGCAATTGGACATTTCACACAAAAGAGCTTTCAGGCTGAGTGCAGCAGGCAGGCTTGGAAAGCTTCATCCACTGATTTAGAGAATAACAGGTCCTCTTCTACTCATTTCCAACAACATGACCCACTTTGAACTCAGCTCTCACTGCATACTGTGTCCTGAAAAAGCAAGCAGATTTATGGCATCTCCACCATCATGGGCTGGCTAAGAGTTTCCCTTCTTCCCCACCAGAGAGCACAGGATTGCGATGACCAAGTAGCATGGACAATGGCACAGGTCAGCTAGCTTTCATCCCATACAAATGAAATTCTGTTTGACTTCCTGTAAGAAGTTTGAAAGTCCCACTCTTTTAAGGACCTGCCCAATACACAGTCTTGTAATGTGAGAGTGTATTGTCCTTAGGATCTCACCTCTTGAGTAAGTATTGCTTTGATTTACAGAAAAACTTTCTTCATAAACAGGGAAATGAAGAAAATTGTATCTGGAGGAACACAAGGAGAAGATGAAGCCAAGCCATGCTGATATGTACTCATTGAATCTTTCCAACAGGTAGAAAAATCATCTGTAGCTCCTGCTCAGAATAAAAGAATCAGACATCATTATAGTGTGAATCACTAACAAAGAGGTCTGTCTCCCATCCTAAAACATCTATTTTCCTCAGGTGTCCTGACTCTTTTCTCTCTGACAGGTGTGGGCTGTAATAATGTTTTGATGTAAAAGTGACTCTAAATCCATGTAAGTTTCTGAGAACCAAATGGCAGCTCTCAGGTCTTGATAAAAATGGAAATGATTTTTCTATATTTTAAAGTCCAGATACCCATGAAACACTGAGAAAGGCTTCCTGGAGGTGCTGTTACTATATGCCACGAGAAAGCCATATCTCCAAACATACCTGCAGAACACAGCTCCTTTCTGGGGAGAACAGGTAAATGAGTTGATCAGAGGAGGAAGGGAGCATGACAGGTGCCTTGAGGTGCATAGTGAATTCATGCACAGCCAAAAGGATGTCATTGTAACCTACTTAGACTAGAACCACAGGTCAGCACACCTGACCCAAACTAGACAAATTCCATACAACAGTACGTCATGCCCAGTATGTAAAGCAAGGGGAGCTAAACAGAAAGCCCAGATTGCTGCTCGGGTTGAGCTGATTATTGGTTGGTGGGTGGTGAGCGGTTGTATTCTCTCCTCTTGTTATTTCCCTTATCGTTATTATTATTGGTGGCAGCAGTAGTGGTTTGTGTTATACCTTAGTTACTGGACTGTTCTTATCTCAACCCATGGGAGTGACATTCTTTCCATTCTCCTCCCCATCCTTCCAGGAGCAGGAGGGAAAGTGAGTGAGCAGCTGTGTGGTTCTGAGTTACTGGCTGGGCTTAAACCACAGCACTGCCGCATACTGACATCCATCCATTGACCACAAGCAGCTCTCTCTATATGGTGTGGGATGGTGCTGTGCCCTCCTTTGTGTCCAATATTCCATAAACTAAAAGAAAAACAAAACAAACCAACCAAAGAAACCAAAAAAAAAAAACCCAAAAAACCAAGCAAAAAAAAACCACCACCAACAAAAACACCAAAAAAAAAACCAATAAAAACCCCACAACAAAAAAGGAAAATATGAAAGGAAAATGTGAAAGGAATGAAGAAGGAACCATACCCTTCTCAGTGGTACCCAGTGACAGGACCAGAGGTAATGGTCAAATGCTGGAATACATGAAATTTCACATGAACATAAGAACACACCTTTTTTTTTTTCCTGATTGTGGGTGAACAAGGAAACAGGTTGCCCATACAGGTTGTGGAGTCTCCAACATTGCTGACATTCGAAGTCCGACTCAAAAAGTTCCTAGGCAAACCTCCTCCAGCAGAACCTACTTGAAGGGGTGAGCTAGACAGTTTCTAGTTGTGCCAGCAACCTGTTCTGTAACTTTGTGAACATATGATTCTGTAAGCTGGAGCACAGTGTGGAAACTCTTCCTTCCACACCACTCTCCATCCCCTGCGCCTCCCCATTTCAGCACTAGAAATGCAAACACATTCATTGTAGATGTAGATAGATATTGCATAGTAAGATTATTCTGCCAGTTCAATTTAAGAGCTTAAGCTCATTTTACACTACCATCCAGACACTTTGCGTGGGAAACCTTCTGGCTTCATTTAAGTCTAAAACTTAAGTCTAACTTAACTGATGGACAGGGGTAGAGCAGTTGATGTCATCTACCTGGACTTGTGTAAAGCTTTCAACACTGTCCCACACTACATCCTTGTCTCTAAATTGGAGACACGTCAATCTGATGGATGGACCACTTGGTGGATAAAGAACTGCCTGGATGGCTGTACACAAAGAGTTGTGGTCAACAGCTCAATGTCCGGCTGGAGACCAGTAACAAGTGGTGTCCCTCAGGGATCGGTGGTGGGACCGGTCTTGTTTAACATCTGTGTCGCTGACATGTACAGTGGGATTGAGTGCGCCCTCAGCAAGTTTGCTGATGACCCACGATACCAAGCTGTGTGGTTTGGTTGGTACGCTGGAGGGAAGGAATGCCATCCAGAGGGACCTCGACACGCTTGCGAGGTGGGCTGATGCCAACCTTATGAAGTTTAACCATGCCAAGTGCAAGGTCCTACACCTGTGTCGGAGCAATCCCAGGCACAGCTACAGGTTGGGCAAAGAAGAGATTCAGAGCAGCCCTGCGGAGAAGTGCCTGGGGGTGTTGGTTGATGAGAAAATGACCATGAGCAGGCAGTGTGTGCTTGCAACCCAGAAAGCCAACCGTATCCTGGGCTGCATCAAAAGGAGCGTGACCAGCACGTTGAAGGAGGTGCTCCTACCCCTCTACTCTGCTCTCACGAGACCTCACCTGGAGTATTGTGTGCAGTTCTGGTGTCCTCAACATGAAAAGGACATGGAACTGTTGGAACAAGTCCAGAGAAGGGCCACGAGGATGATCAGGGGACTGGATCACCTCCCATATGAAGATAGGCTGAGAAAGTTGGGGCTGTTCAGCCTGGAGAAGAGAAGACTGCGTGAAGACCTCATAGCAGCCTTCCAGTATCTGAAGGTGGCCTATAAGGATGCTGGGGAGGGACTCTTCATTAGGGTCTGTAGTGATAGGACAAGGGGTAACGAGTTAAAACTTAAACAGGGGAAGTTTAGCTTGGATATAAGGAGGAAATTCTTTCCTGTTAGGGTGGTGAGGCACTGGAATGGGTGGCCCAGGGAGGTTGTGAATGCTCCATCCCTGGCAGTGTTCAAAGCCAGGTTGGATGAGGCCTTGGGTGATATGGTTTAGTGTGAGGTGTCCCTGCCCATGGCAGGGGCATTGGAACTAGATCATCTTAAGGTCCTTTCCAACCCTACCTATTCTATGATTCTATGATTCTATAATTCTATGGTTCTATGAGTCTAAGTCAGAAGTAGATTCTGATGTATGTAAATAAGCATGTACGCACACCATCCTTTAGACTATTTACTTTACAAAGCACCACCTTTCACAGTTCAGTAATGGAAGTTACTTATCAAAACAGAGTATTAAGAAACAAAACATTCATATTCATTACGTATTACTACAGAACTAAACATTAGATAATGTGACCCATAGCAGTCTTTCTCCAAATATTTAGCCTGTTCTAATTATGTCTGATTCATGAAGTGATGCCTCTGACCTCCAAATTAGATTACACCCATTTTAGAATTCAACAATTTTATATCAATGTGTAGCAGATTTGGAAAAAAACTCCCCACAACCTCAAAAAATCCCAAAAGACGACTTAACTGTTTACACATATGGGTCAAATGCAGCAAATTTGCCAAAAAAAAAAAAAAAAAAAAAAAAAGGAGGGGGGAGACGGATGAAAGAAGAAGTAACAAGAAAATGAAACTAAAATTTTATTTTGAGTCAAAGGAAACAGAGACAAAAATGTCTATAACTTTTTGTTTTTCTAGAAAACGAGATAAATAGGAAAAAGTCAGTTTCATGCTGACCTAGAATTAGGTCACCTGCATGATTACTCATAATTACTTATTAATTACTGCAAAATATATTGGTGGATATTTGATTACTTAGACAGGTGATAGTTTAGGAGCACTAAGCCATGGTCTTTATCATCCCTATGAACTGAACATGGGTGTTTCTCTCATGATCTCACTCCTGTTCACACCCTCTTGTGTTGTGTGATCTCCCACTTTTCACACCCTACTGGTCTCTTGCTGACATTTCTTTTTATCCTACCTTTCAGTACCTGCAAAGTAGTTAATGGGTTTTATTCCCATTGTTCACATGCTCCATTTTGTATTATCCTTAAAAAAGCACAAGACAAAAAAACCCAAACAACCTAAAACCAAAAAAACAGATGATTATCTAGCTCAATATTTAACAATCACCTTAAGGAAACGGCCTACAAAATTCCTATACTAACAATACATAATTTGGATTCTGTGTAGGCATCTCCACTTACGCAGGTTATTTGCTCTCTTTGCTTTTGACAGTCCTTTGTTTGACTAACCTGCTATTGCCTCTACTGTCTTGTCACTCATCAGAATATCTCGTGTTAGAACTTTTTCCTGCTGATCATGCTAATCAAGCTAAATCAAGCATGTAATTGGTAGTCCTGTAGTCTAACTGTTGAAACCCACTACCAGTGCCACAGCCACTCATATCAGTCTCTGGAGAAGGTGGAGGTTTTGTCTGATATGGATAGATCATTCAGATGCTCTGAAATACATATAAAGTAGAAAAACAAGCAAAACAGAGCACTTTTACTCCAGAGAACTAAAAGGAAAGGGAAAACACTTGAAATACAATATGAACATAATCAATTATCCATAAACTTTCTTTGCCTAACTCTACTTGTACAAAAAGCCTGTCCAGACCTTGACCTATTGCAAATTTTCATGTTCATTTTATTTGAAGAATAGTATTTTATAAATTGTCCTCCTAAATTAGCTGATAAAAGCATATAGTTATAATGTAAGAGAAACATACAAAATAAAAATACTGTGTTCTTTCCAAATTGCACCTAAAACCTTTTTTCTAAGAGTCTATAACAGCAAGCCTTATCCATTCTGAGATTACAAAAACATACTTTGAATTACATTGTGATTTTCATTTTATCATACATTAAGTACTGTAGAAGCTACAGCTAATGTAAATTTTTATTTCTGTTCTAAACTGTTTCCTTTCCATTCACTCCTGTTCCAATGAGCTTTCAGTATTTCCTTTTTCTCACATCTAGGAAGGCAGAAGGATGACAAAATCTTACATGAATTTGAGGAAAGAACACAGGTTTTTGTAGGGGAAGCTCATGACAAATCTCTAAATACAAGATTTGCTTAGAAGGTCAAAGGGCAGCATTTGTCTCTGAAACTAGATAAGTGAAATTGTGTATTAGGTTATTGATGGAGTATTTTTAAGGCCCACAGTTGCACTTGGAGACCAAAGGCAGTCCCATACACATTCTGCCTAGTCTAAGGACCTTCCCCACTGTCACTGAATTTCTTCCCAGAACCAGTCTAAAGAATTAGTGTCTTCAAAATTCTGCGAAATATTTGCCTGCAAATCCATGTATGGCAAGGAAACCATGACACTGTACAGGACTGCATTAAGCTGCAGACCCATCCACGTTTCACATCTTGACTCTTTCAGTGGCAAACACAGGATGCTATAGATGAAACTGCAAAGACTCAGTGAAAGGTGAGAGATGATCCCTCTTGCTCTCCTAAAGTCTCTTTTTTCCAATAGCACCATCTAAGTGCAGAACTGAAGACGGATTTAGGCCAGAAGCTTGATGTCAAGCTTTCCTTCCAGAGTTTACCTACAATAAGCACTTTATGATGAGAAGAGACTTGTTTGAAAATGTGGTTTAGAAGGACAGTTCTCAATGATGAACTGCAAAATTCAGGTTGAATAAGGCCCTGCTGCATTTCACTTTGATTTCATTCTCCTCAATATCTTAACTAGCAGCTTTAATAGAACAACCTGCAAATGTTGTAGCCAGTACAAAAGTAAGAGCAACACATATATCAGCCACCTGACCTGAAGAGCCAAGATCACAACAGAAGAGTTAGATATTGAGTTCCAAGAATAAGGAAGGAGAAGTTAAATATGCAAATGAATGATGAAGTACCAGCGAGCCAACTGGAGGGCAGAAAAGGGTTCTTACTTATACTGGACAAAAAGCTATGTGAATGTGCATCAGGGAGATGGGACATCACCAGCTTTGGGATGTATTCACAGCAGTGCTGTACCTGGGGGATGGAAGGCAATTAACTCTCTTCTGGTCCATTCATAGACAGAGCAAGTCAATGTATTTCCAGTGAGATTCCAGAATCAAGGAAGATGTAGACAAGCTGAAAACCCTAGAGGGGTCTTCAATTATTTCTTGGGAAAGAAAATGGAAATTCAGAGCCCTGTTTAAGTATGGGACAGACACACAACAGTGTGTTTCCCTTGAAGAAGCTTTCAGTCTAATTCCCCCAGCTGGTTTGCCCATTGCTTTTTCTTAAACTGCTACCTCCTCTTGAGATCCTCATTTCCAGAGACTTTTTTAGTCTCTTTTTCTGACAGACATCAGTGAAACATCCTAAATTTATGGAGTGAAATTATCAGCTGACAACAACAGATAAAGACACCAATCCAGAATTCTCCAGGAATAAGAGGGTTCTTCACATTTTCTCCAAAGGAATTTGCATCAAGCTTTCATCTGCAAGAGGAATGTTGTGGAGTATACTTAAGGATGAAATTCATGCATTGTGCAAATACATTCATATTTTGTACAACCTCGCATGATGATGTTCCCAACAGTCAGCATGCATTTTAATGCTTTATCACAGCAGCTGGTGCCTGAATAACAACTAAATTGCATGCTACCGACACAGCTTGTTTGCTTTATTGATTTTAGAGATGGATGAGCAAGAGACCTCAAATGTTTGTATTTCATGTAATTCAGATTTCTGCTTCGAAGGTGGCATTTCTTCCCCCCTATACTTTTTTTCAAGAAACACAGACCAAGAACCTGTCACTATCTGCAAGGACCTTTTTCACCATTTCACTTGTTTGCATACATGTGGGGGGGATGTTGCACAGTTTTGGCTGAATTGTAACAAAGTCATAAAATAATAAATCATGTGCTATATTCCAGGCCAGCTGACAACAAGACAATTACTTGTTAACAGACAGAGGGACCTGCATCTGTACAGAAAATGTCCACAGTGGGTTTCTGGCCCTTAGAATTTAATTCTGGGAGAAAATACATTTTCACCTCTGCCCAAGCCTACTATGTCTGTATGTGCTCTTGTGCCTGTATTATTTCCAGAAATCATAGAATCACAGAATCAGCTAGGTTGGAAAAGCATTTAATATCACATCCAACCATTCCCACAGCACTGCCAAGTCCACCATTAAACTGTGTCACTGAGGGCGTCATCTACACGGTTTGTGAACACTTCCAGGGACAGTGGTTCCACCACTGCCCTGGGCAGCCTGTTCCAATGCCTGACCACTCTTCTTCCCTAAGGAAGAAATTGGTCCTACATCCAGTTTATACATCCAGTTTATACTGGTTTATACATCCAGTATAAACCTCCTCTGGTGCAGCTTGAGGCTGTTTCCTCTTGTCCTGTCACTTGTTCCTTGGGAGCAGAGACCAGACACCTCCTGGCTCCATCCTCCTTTCAGCTATAGACAGCATTGAGGTCCCCCTGAGCCTTCTCTTCTCCAGACTAAACACCCCCAGTTCCCTCAGCCATTCCTCATCACACTTGTGCTCGAGGACCTTCACCAACGCCACTGCCCTTCTCTGGACCCGCTCCAGCACCTCAATGTCTCTCTTGTAGTGAGGGGCCCAGAACTGAATCCAGGATTCGAGGTGTGGCCTCACCAGTGCCCAGTACAGGGGGATGATCACTGCCCTGGCCCTGCTGGCCGCACTATTGCTGATAGAGCCCAGGATGCTGTTGGCCTTCTTGGCTGCCTGGGCACAATCTGGCTCATGTTCAGTTTCATCAATCAGCACCCCCAGGTCCTTTTCAGCCAAGCAGCTTTCCAGACACTCTGCCAGAAGCTTGGAATATTTTGTGGGGTGGTTGCTGTCCAAATGCATGATCTGGCACTTCGCCTTATTGAACTTCATAGCACTGGCCACAGCACATTGGTCCAGCCTGTCCAGATCCCACTGCAGAGCCTTTCTGCCCTCCAGGAAGGAGGAAGGGAACTTCAGGAGAAGGTAAAAAGGAGTCACTCACATCCAGCACCCCAGATGGCCAAAGGCAATTGAAGATTCAAACAGACTGCAGAAAGCAATGCAAGGTCAGACATGCTGTGAAAGGAGAAAATTGTTTTGGTTTGGTATGATTTAGCCTTGACAACTCGGCAACAGCTACATTTTATCCTTTTAATATGCTTTTAGGAGCTTGTAAATATATTTCTTAACAATATGACTAATGATCTTCCGCAAGCTGAATTTGTTCCCCATGGTCTCATTTTCCCTTTTTACAAGAAATAGAATGCTGGACCTTCTCAGGCTCCTGGGGTTTTCTTCAGTCTCTGGCTTGTTAAATGTTGCATTGTGGGCCTCATGAGGCCATAGAAATAAAATATGGTAACAAATAATTGGATGTTAACAGATGCTTAATGAACCTTGACACTCTATATACCCCAGTCAAATCAGTGATAACTGTCTGTCCTTGTATCCCAGCTCATTTTTAGTTTTCTGTGGTTTAAAAAATACTTGCAGAGCAATCAGATGGGACAGCACCACCAGTAGTGGTGTGAATGAATGCATTTAGGGTTAGCAGAGACCAGACTATTCAGGCAGCCGGAGACTTGGATTTAGTCGTTGGCTCCCAGCTCTTTTGTAGGCAACTTTTTCTGATGGAGTTCAGTTAGTAGGTACCTACCATTCAACAACATATGTTGTAAATCAGTTCCTCAGGATTCACTGAGTAACTGAATGTGGAGATGTAGTCCAAGCCCTAGGAGAAACTAAGGGAAGAAAGAGAACCTGTGACTAAAATAACTGAAGTAGCATATGTTTTTAGTAAGTATGTCTTAGGATTTCTTTTCAAGCTGTGGCTGAATTTCCTTCTCCATTCTGTCAATGCAACACTCTTCAAAGAACCCTGAGGCTTTCAGAGTCTGTTTTTGTCTTCAGATTTTATTTTCTCACTGATAGGTTGCCAGGACTGAAAGACCGCATGTGTTAGGACACTGACCACTGCAGTGTGCAATGATTTACTCGTTATTGAAGCATGTTGTTTGAAGTCAGGTCTGTATCAGTGCCCATAAGGACAAGCCACAAAACTAAAATGGTAGATGTATTTTAATTATACTTACGTAATGTATGCAAAACATATAATACATGAATAATAACATACAGATTTTTTAATGTCTGTACAAATCTGTACATGTCTCAGCCCTTTATTGTTCTACAAAAAGTGGCAGATGACCTTCCTTTTCAACAACGACCCACACAGGGGATCTAGCTAGTTGTCATTTGCTCAACAACATAGGTATAGTTTACTGTACAACAGGAAATTTTCCTCTGGTTGGATAACTGGACTTCATTAAAGTCATCAAAATACAAAGATAAAATACAGAACTGCCACATCTTTGAATAAGTTAGCGCAATGGTTAATTACCCTCCACTTTAAAAACATGACCTTATTTCTAATCTGAACAAAGTCTAGCTATAGTTTCCAGGCACTAGTTTCTCACAGCGGATTTTGCAGCTAAAAAACCCTCACTTATCCAAACTTGGAAGTCCCACAGGTTGTTATCAAATTCCTGGTTCTTGACCTTAACACTGATTTAACTGGGAGGAAACAATAAGTTTCTTCCTACTTAACTGAACTCTTTCTGTTCTCCTCTTTCTCCCAGGTATTACTATTCTCAGAAACTGTGACTCAGGGCTTGGACACCACTTCTGCTAAGAAATTATGGTCTTCCTCCAAAGAATAGCCACTAAGAAGAAGATAGACTAAGAAGAAGATAAACTCAGGGGTGATCACCCTCATCTCACAGTTTTTGTGTTGCTTTGGGTTTGGTTTTTTTTTTCCTATTTGTAAGAAAAATATTTGCTTTTTCTTTTTTTTTAATGATCTGAAATTTATGTGAGATTTTCTATATCAGGGATATTTTTAAAATAAGTGTACCCTGTAGTTCCAACTGCAGAATTTAAGTTCTTCCACTTGCAAGAAAAGCTTCATCTGTAAAAGAAAATATAAAAATATATATGCATCTATAAAATTTGTTTTTTTGATGTTTTTGTCATGCCACAATGACAGACTATGGTGTATTTATATTCAGTGGGCTACAATGTTTAATCTCAAACTTCATTACCACAGAATAACATTCTTTTTTTTTGTAAAAAAAAAAAAAAACAAATTTTGTAAAAAAATAACCAAAGCCCAAGCTTTGAAATTGTAATACAATTCTAGAATACCACAGGTGAGAAAATGGATTCTGAGATCCTTTCTACTAGATAAAAAATGTTTGTTTATGCTTTTTGACAATATACCAAGACACAGAGGGATATTCACTTACATGTAAGTCCAGCTCCAAGAAGGACTGGATGGATGGATGGATGGATGGATGGATGGATGGATGGATGGATGGATGGATGGATAAACAGAGGAGGAATTATTTCATGAACAACTGAATAAAAGATGAGAGGATGGATGTGGTACAATGAGAGCTACCTTCAAAATTTCAGAAAAGACAAAATAGCAAATTACAGTTTTATACTACACATTTAAAAATGGATACAAGTGTTTTATAAAAGTTACGACAAAGCTGAGGTGAGGACATTCTCAGAATTGCTCTGGACCCAAACCCCTACATTACTGTACATTAAAATTATGTCTTCTCTGCGCCCTACACCATCTGACAAAAGAAAGGTATAAATCCTAGGGATTTTATGATTGTCACTGACAGAAATCTTGGGATTCTCACAGAAACACAGCCACTAAAGTTTTGAAAAGTGGGACAGAGGCCATTCTGCACTGTTCAACTTTCTCCAGGCAGATATAGGGTGTAGCAGTCTGATCTAAAGGAACTAGTACAATAAAACACATAGTACTAAATTAATCTGGTATCTGTAGAGAGATTAATGAGACTATAACAACAATATAAACAAGAGATAATCTGAACTCACACGTTGGGGAGATAAGGTTACTTATACTTTTCAGTATTTAATACACAAGCACTAGCTGCAGTACTCAGTAACTTTAGATAGAAAATGATTCTTCCTGGAATAAGTGGAGCTCACAAAACAGATTTTATTTCCTTTGCTTTCCTGCTAATATCTGCTTTTGCCACAAAAAAGAATATTTGGTCGATGTTTTTCAAATTTTTTTGATGGCACAACCCTATCAGGAAAAGGTTTTTGAGCACACAACACCAAAATATGTATATATGTTTATTCACTAGTTAAGTATATATACAACAGTAATAATATGCTATATACATTCTAAAGCATGCACCAAAATAGACATTTAAAAGCATGACACAAGATAAATGTCATGGTTTAAGCCCAGCTGGTAACTCAGAACCATGCAGCTGCTCACTCCCTCCCTCCCTTCTTCTTCCCCCTGCTCCAAGAAAGATGGGGAGGAATATCAAAAGAATGTAACTGCCACAGGCTGAGGTAAGAACAGTCCAGTAACTAAGGTATAATAAGAACTACTTCCCTGTCTTCTAGCCAGCTGCAGAAATGTATGAATGTTAAACACAAAAGTAATTGAAGGCAGTTGGAAATGGGGTTGACTAAGTAATACAACAAAGTACCAGTAGACCTTTGCTGAAGGACCTATAGAAAACCTAATGGTAGAAAACCAGTCTTTATTGTTAGTGCTTTTTCCCAAGAGGATAATTTCTTTGTGAACATTGCCATTCCTGTGCATGAAATATTCGATAAAAAATCTGCTCCTGCATTTAAAGGTAAATTTCTTTAACACAAATGTCTGTCGAGATTAAAAATGCTACAGCATTAAAATCAGGGTACAGAAGGCTTTAACTCACGGTGGGTCTTTCATGAGGAATGTGGGAAAGGGGTTGTGTCTCCAGCCTGCACATACTCATAAAAGTCCATCTGTTTTGTCATTTTCTTGTCTGCCTCACACATTTTCCTTATCAAACATAGGAACCTTGTTGCATACCATCTATTTTTTTTTTTCCTTTCTACAGCAGCAGGTCTAGCTCTTTCCTAGCAAAATGGATACTGTTCCAAAATTCCAGATACCACCAGAATGTATTATTACAGTACTGTCCAGCTGTAGGCTCTGTGGTGCAGTTCTGTGCATGTTCAGACTGAGGGGTCATCCCGTACTGGGAAGACTTTATGACAGAGGTGCACATGCAAGGAAAAGAGATCAGTGCCTAATGTCATTGAGGTAGGAAACAAGGATGTGAGTTTCTCAGAAATGTACCAGAAGACTGGCAGCACTGAAAACTGAAAAGCCTGTAGATTCATTTCATAGACACATAGAATCATAGGATGATAGGATGTTTTGGGTTGGAAGAAATGTTTAAAGATCATCAAACTCCCTTCTTGTGGGCAGGGACATCTTTCACCAGATCAGATTGCTCAAAGCCCATCTAACCTCAAAACTTCTAATCACAGTACATCCACAGCTGCTCAGGGAAACCTGTTCTGCTGTCTCTCCACCCTCATCATGAAAAATTTCCTCCTTATATTTAATCTAAATCTACCATTTCTCATTTAAAACCATTTCCCCTTGCCCTATTATGACAGGCCCTAGTAACAAGTCATTCTCTGTCTTTCTTGTAAGACCTGTTTATATATCAAAAGGCTACGTTAAGGTCTCCTCAGTCATTTCTTCTCCAGGGTGAACAACCCCAATTCTCTCAGCCTTTCCTTGCAGAAGAGCTGTTCCACTCCTCTGACAATTTTTGTGTCCCTCCTCTGGACCCGCTCCAACAGCTCCATGTCCCACTTGTGTTGTTGCTTCAGAGCTGGATGCAGGACTGCAGGGGGGGAGGGATTCTCCCCAGAGTGCACCAGAGGAGGAGAACCCCTCCCTCAACCTGTTGCTCACGCTCTGGGGATGCAGCCCAGGACCCAGGGGATTTATGGGCTGCAAGTGCACACTGATGGGTCATGTCCAGCTTTTTTTCCACCTTTACCCCTAACTTCTCTCCTCAAAGGTGCTCTCAAACCCCTCATTCCTCAGCCTGTATTGATACCAGGGTTTGCCCTGTTTTCCATTGGAGACAAATGCAAATCCTAGTTGCCCACAGAATTTAGAATCAGGTCTTCTGTGTGTTCTGTAAATTATACAGAACTACATACTTTCATGCAGAGGCATACAGAAAGAATAAAATCAGAACTCTCTTAATTCTCACAGCTTTGTGCATAACCATAGGTATTCAAAATTTCTATCTGGTTTTAGGGACTGAATTTTACCCCAAAATCATCTGTTCTGCATTTTTTGCATTTTTTATGTGTGCTTTTAATGTTATAAATATTCTTTTATTTTACAGGGAAATAAGTCATATGACAAATAAAATTCAGCAGATAGCAAACAGTGGCAAAATTCAGAAGTTTACAACTTCTTATTAATGTATTTTTAAAGCTTTTCTAAGGGAGAGTGAAAAAAAGAGTTGCAGCAAATTCTGGAGCTCAAACTTTAATTTTCTGAAGTTCCTTTCTTGTGGAAATTTTCTGGAATGTTGCTTTTCAGATGAGGAATGAGAAGAATGAAGAAACTTGATAAAGACTTTGGGACTAGAGCCAAGAAATGAAAAATGAATGGACCGCATTGTGTCAGCAAAGGGCTAACACAGTCAGTCACTAATGGCCCTCTCCTTTGCCCCAATCAATATCTGCCATAAAGTAACTTAAGATTGATTATTTAGTACCTTTTCAGTGTTTTCTTTCTCTTTTTTCTTTCCCCAAACAACATGTGCTTTGTGACATTTTGCTATGAAAGCAGTTTGCTGTAATTTCACATAATTTGGCAACTGGCATCTCCTGACAACTGTCATCTTCTCATATGCTGTAGAGCAGGAAAGCTCCAGCACTCATTTGTGCATTATGGCTTGTTTCTACCAGATAATTGGTAATGCAAGGATTACAGTGTACAGAAATTTGGCACAGGGCAGAAGCAGCAGGACTGGGGGATATGTAAAAAAAAATTAAGGATTTAACATGTATCTGAAAAGTTGTACTCTGGAAAAATGCTAAAAGCAAAAGCTGTCTCTCTGAACTGTCTAAAGTGATTCAGCTCCCTGTATTTTGTTCTTTGGCTTAGAAAACAGAAATCTGTGCTCTTGTATCACACTACTACAGAAGCCCACAGCTGTCTTGGGTTACAAAAAGAAGTTAAGACACGTGTATACGAATAACAGGGCAACAGCTAGTTCTTGTTGGAACTATTTGCTCATAGTGACCAGCAAGCAACAGCTGACTGAATAAGAGAAGAGTTTAGCTACATAGGCATTTTTCACAGCACAGGAAAGGAACATCGTGTAGCTGTTGCTGTTGTCACACACACAGTCTGTTCCGGTAGTGGTTTTATCATGGAGTAAATTCTTACGGGACTTCTACAGAGGTGTTTTTCCAGATTCCAGGTGTTTTCTGGCTATAAATGGCTTGAAATCAACACTGTGACACTGTGTATAGGAAGTGTGGCATCTCCCAAATCAACTGCACATAAGTGTAGTAAGGGGTGTAGTAAGTACTTACACACATAAGGGTGTAAGTAAGGAGAGATGAAATGAGACAAGGAAGGCTATAGAATATGGCCAAGGTCACAAAGCAGTCCAATGTAAGTAAGAGCCAGGGAGAGATTCCAAAGGACCCCCAATCATGGGCAAACATTCTTTTCCCCAGTTATGTCAGTGTATTTCTTTGAGGTGAGAAGTTTGGGTAAGGTTTTTCAGATCTACACCTGCTCTTTCCTGTCTCAGCTTCTGTTCCAGCTTTCTACTCCTGTTTTTCCCCTTCTTTAACTCAGCCATTCTCTGGGCTCATTTTCTATCTGAGGTTTTATTTTCCATCTCAGGTTTTATTTTTCTGTGTCCACTCTCAGCCTCTTCTCCCTGTTCCCTTGGCTCTTCTTATTCCCTCTCTTTTCACATTTAATGATATCTCACATAAAATTAGTATCTACCAGAACTATGTTAACGTAAGGGAGGCTGCTCTCAAGTATGAAAACTGTGCATACCCACAACAGCAAGGATATCTGTTCCTAAAGACTGGTGTAAAGACAGTTAAATAATTTCCTGAGATGCAGAGACATACACACTTCGGGTAACAACATCGCTTAATTTCATTTGTCCTACAAACAGTGCAGTTGCACACACCCAAATACCTTGTCTTTTGTCTACATTGTCTCTGTGTACAATGGTTCAATATATATAGCACTCATATTTGAGCATACCTGAGAACTTAGGACCATTCTAGGTCTTCTGGCAAGTGCTACCTGCAAGCTCTCAGAGATCTCTCTAAGAAATCTGAAGAAATAACCAGATGCAAACTGACTTACCAAAGTTACTCAAAGACTGAAATAAGGCTTGAACATAGGTCTCAGAAGTCCAGGATGACTTCCAGATTTCTCATATCTTTCCTCACTCTTCTCTCTGATTCTCTTTAAACTGAGCTCATTGTGGAAAAGTAGATTTGCAATGCTTTGCACATTTTTGGGTTGATGTGGTCAATTTCTCCTCTGATCTGATGCTTGAGGAAATTTTCTTCAAGTCTGTGTGAGTCTCTACAGCATAGTAAATGCATCTTGCCAGCCCTTCCTTATCACAAAATTTCTCACAGGTGGTCTTGAGCAGTTAAATGAGCAAATAGAGCAATTTTCTGTTCAAGTCACTGAAACTATGAGCTGTCCACCTGCCCCTTTTCACCACTCATCTCATTTCAGTAACCATATCCCATATACAGTCTGACACACTCGAGCCAGTAGTTTGCTTTGTTTTAAATGATTTCTCCTTATTGGGCAAGTTTCCTTTAACAATTTTCTTCTGTGACTTTAGTATCTTTGCCTCAAGATACATCTTGAGGGACTCCACACTTCACTGAGTGAAAGGGTGCCAGGATTTGCTTTTCTAGTTCCTTTACGTGTCACAGGAACAGTATAAACCTGCAAAGACTTTTTGACTGTAGAAAAAAGTGAATTCTGCCAATTGAAAAAAAAAAAAACAAACCAAAAAACCAGCATCCTTCATCTACAGTAACAGCAAGGCCTTTGTTTCCATTACGCTTTAAACAAGTGGCTAAAATAAGTCCTTAAAAATAAGTGGGGTTGTACAGTGTCCTGGGTTCAGCAGTAGTAGTCATGTTTTTTTTTTTTTTCCTTTGTGGTAGCTGGTGCAGTGCTGTGTTTTGACTTCCAGCCTGAGAACAGTGTTGGTGAAGTCGATGTTTTCAGTTGTTGCCAAGTGATGTTTACCCTGACCAAGGACTTTGTGAGGCTCATGCTCTGCCAGGGAGGAGGGGAAGCTGTGAGGAAGCAGAGACGGGGCGCCTGACCCGGGCTAGCCAGGGAGGTATTCCATACCACAGCACGTCATGGCCGGGGTGGGGGTAACTGGGAGTTACCCGGAAGGACACGGGCTTCCGGGTGGAACTCGTCTTCTTGGCCAGTGGTATCGTATTCTCTTCCCTTGTTATTTCCCCTTATCATTGTTGTAGTTGATAGTAGTGGTGGTGATTTGTGTACATTGGTTACTGGACTGTTCTTGTCTCAACCCGTGGGAGTTGCACTCTTTCGATCCTCCTCCCCGTTCCTCTGGGAGTGGGGGAGAACCCCGGTGGGGGGGGGGACACGGACCTCGATTGTTGTCAGCTCGGCACCACTCACTGGGAGTGAGTGAACAAGTTACCTGACTGGGTTTAAACCAGGACATACAGAAAAAGTACAAATGTAGTTTTGCTGTTACAAAAGAGTGACAATTCTAAGAAGTGCAGTGGCATGGGTGAATCCCTCCCAGAGTTTTGAACATGATCATTCTTCCAGCATCCTTGTGTTAGCCTTGCTTCTGTCTTGCAAGACTTCGATAGTTTTCAACAAACAATACAAAAAAAAAAAGAAAAAAACAAAAGGCATGTAAAGTGCTCAGACACCATTTCAGTTCAGAAATGGCTGTGCTGCTTTTTTACCTTTCAGGCAGTCTGAACTACCTTCCTCTGAGTGGCTGCAGCATGCCAACTCAACAGTTCAAAGCTCTTCCATTCTCTTCCAGAGAATTTGCTACTGCAACCAACTCAATCTCAACTGACTCACTTAAATACCCAGAAACAACAAAGCAATACCAACACAGACTTCAGAGAACAACTGCAAAAGAGCCAACACTGAAACTTGTATCAAAACCCACTAATTGTAGCAACCTCACCCTATTGAAACATCCTCAAAGGAAAAGTCTTTGCATCTATGTTGACTGTTCCTGAAATCTGAAAAACAGGAGGGAAATATCTTCCCAGGGAAGACACAAAAATCCTGATATGCTTGCGTTTGTATCTAGATTCTTGGAGAATCAGCATAGCAATTTCAGTTTTCCACCTGAAAATGTGCTAAAATAATGACCAGCTATTTTTAAGCAGCTGGTGGGGTTTTGCACTGATACAACTGAAATGTCGCTTAATCAGGTTTCATTCCAACATTAGAACATAATCTGATCTTCTTATTTCTTTTATTTATCTGATTCTCTGATGCAAGTTTCCATCTGTATGTTCCAAAGCAGCAAACAGGAAAATAATGTCAAATGACTTTTTGACCAGCCCCTTATTCCCCCTGCCATTTTGTGAGGGGGATAATTCCATGACTATGCTTTTAACTTGTTCTACTTTTTTTCTGTTCCAGGGCCCAAGGCAATAGTTAGATAATAATCTTTCTACAGTAGGGATCGCAAATCTATTTCATCTGAATCCAGCCAAGAGAGAAACACTGGGAATTTAATGACTTGACTCAACAGGTTTGAATGGTTTCTGTTGCTTTTTGGTGAATGAGGACTGTTTTTTCAAAGGACCTTGATACTTTTTCTGTCTTTTCTGCAGGTAATGTTTTAGGCTACTCAACTCATTTTTGGATTGTCAAGGAAAAGCAAAGAAGCATTTTTCGACTCTGGGTTGCTTTTGCAAAGGTACATCATGTACATGATCTAAGCAACAAAACTGCTGAATCTTCACCACAATTAGAACTTATTTTTATTAACTTGCCCCAAATCAGCATTCATAAAAATCAGTAATAACGTGTTAGAAATGATACCTCTATTGTCCTGATGGGTTTCAAGTGTGAATTGGACGGGCTGTAATTGTCATCTTATAGTTATTTAATGAAAAACTTACCACCCTCCCATGTGTGTCAGTCAGACATGTTTCTAATTCTGGCTTCTCTGAAGAAAGGTTCGCAGCACAACATAGTGGGAATTAATCCTTGTAGTGTTGCACAATTGTTATTGTGGAAAAATAATGTATTGTTAATTAAGATGTTTTGCTACAATTTTTTAAAAAGTAGAAACATTGCCGAATGTCTATATTTTACAAAATTTGCTCATTTTTTTTAGTGATTGTTAATGATATTTTTAATTTTAACATCTCTAAGATCACCATTTAAATTGCATAGGTAATACAAAAGCAACTACACAAAAAAGATTATTTGTTTTCCTCTCCTTGGCAGCTAATCACAGATGAAATAGTTTGGAAAGCTCTAACAGCCAAACAGAGGCACGAACCATTCCAAATGTCTTATGTGAACTATAATTGAACAAAAAATGTGCTGGACTGACGCTGCACATACATTTTATCTCAAGCTGTTGAGTTAGAAGTGGTAGACTGGCTCTTTTTAGCTTGAAAAGCTAACACAGAGTGGGTGTGTTAAAAATAGGTTTCTGGAGAATGGTTCTTTCTTCAGGCTTCAGAGGCAAAATCATCACTCTGCAGTCAGAACTTGTCTCCTGTCCTCTGAACACAATATGCACAGACCTAAACAAATACATCATGTCAGCTTCCCTACCTCATGACACATGGTGTGAAAAGAAAGAGCAAGACACTGAAAGATTCTTCTTATTCCATTCCAGAAGAAGGCAACCAAGATGCAGGCAGTTACTTGTAGAGCATGTCCAGCTGGTCAAGGGAGGGGATTCTCCTCCTCTGCTGCACTCTGGGAAGATCCCCCTGAAGTCCTGCTTCCAGCTCTGGGACAACACAAGAGGGAGGTGGAGCTGTTGGAGCAAGTCCAGAAGAGGCACACAAAAATTGTGAGAGGACTGAGGTCACGGAGATGCTGTGGGGGCTGGAGCAGCTCTGCTCTAGAGACAGGCAGAAAGAGCTGGACTTGTTTAGCCTGGAGAAGAGAAGGCTCTGGGAGACCTCAGAGCAGCTCCTAGTGCCTAAAGGGGCTACGAGAAACCTGGAGAGGGGCTTTTGACGAGGGCCTGTAAGGACAGGACAAGGGGGAATGGCTTTAACCTGACAGAGGGGAGATTGAGATGAGCTCTTAGGCAGAAGCTCTTCCCTGTGAGGGTGGTGAGGCCCTGGTACAGGTTGCCCAGAGAAGCTGTGGCTGCCCCATCCCTGGCAGTGTTCAAGGCTGGGTTGGACGGGGCTTGGAGCAGCCTGGTCTAGTGGAAGGTGTCCCTGCCCGTGGCAGGGGTTTGAAACTGCATGTGCTTTGAGGTCCATTCCAACTCTAACCTGTGTCAGTGCCTGACCACCCTCATAAGAAAGAACACCTTCCTTGTATCTAACCTAATCTCCCCTGCTTAAGTTTGAACCCATTTCCCTGCGTCCTACCACTACAGTACCTGATGAAGAGAATTTCTTACCTTGTAAGCTTCCTGTTCTGTGCTGCCACTGTTCTCCCTTTCACCAACACCCCAATAAGCCATAAAATATAAACTTTGTGGGGCAGTGGGGAGAGGGTTTCATCAATTTTGAAAACAATACTGCAGGCAAATTGCTCTGGGGCAGCACTCAGGTGTCTGTAAGAAGGCTGCCCCCTTTTCTCCTACCTGACAAAGAAACAGAGTATTGATTTTCCTTCAAGTCCTCTGGTTCTTACAAAACATTTGGGAATAACACAATATGTTCACAGGCAGCAAAGCAGATTTAATCCCACAATCAAAGATTTTGCTTGTTCAACCAGATCTAACTGCGGGTTTTTGACAGCTCAGCAGCTCTGCAGTCACATTGCAGCCTCCAGAGCCTGCACTGAGAGTTGGTGACCATACACTGCAGTGCGACACTCTCCTACCACAGCACTGCAGTCCGCACAGTCCAAGGACAGCAACAAAAAGCAAAAGCTGCTGACAGAGCTCAGCATTCCATTGAACTGCAAGGACATTGCTGAAGTAGATCTTAAGTGTTAACTCAAGAAGTGGAGCACTACTGCTTCGATTTCAGTTTCATAAAATTGAAATCTATGTTTAAGAATTAACTCTAAGATGACACTGAGATCATGGGAAGTTCTGTACTGTATTTAGCCCCACGTTTTCCCTTTTCTCTGATGAAAAGAAGTTCCTGCCAAATATATCCAGCACTGAACAGCTTTGCAAGTGATAGTGGAGGTAGAGCAAATAGCACACGCAGTTGCATGTCCCATGTCATACAGCCAGCTGGACTGGGGGGTTCTAGAATTATTTTAAACTGATTTTTAATCTCTTCTACCTCATTTTGACTCTCTTCTCCTTGTTCATTTCCTATCCACCTTCACATTTCTATGTCAACTAGCAGAGTTGTGCTCTGAGAGGTCAGACTGATGACATATAGTCCATACTGCAGAGGCAGGAACAGGACTTAAGCCTGAAGACTACAGTTTTCTTTACCTAGCTCTCTCTGAAGGGGAGCTTCCCTGACAGGGCAGAAATGTTCCAGATAGAGCAGATAATGGACAATACAGAAACAAAAGATAAATAAATACATGTTGCAGGAAATACAGATACTACTGAACGAATTACTCTGTTCTTGGCTGAAAAACCTGAATACATGGACATGAGTATGAATAGACTTGACAGAAATACTGGCACATACAGTCACATGAACTTGGCTAAACTCTTTCCAGCATTACAGGAAAAAAAGACCTCCTGAACTCCTTCATCCTCCATTAAAGTCTGTGGAATTACCACTTGCGTTACATCTTTGGCTTGACAGTACTGGTATTACAAAAGAACCAAAAGGTGCAGAACAAAAGAAAAATGGAAACAGAGAAGCTGCTCACAGTCAAAGAGAAGTACTGTTCCCTCTAACACGAGGCAGAGACATTTCCTTTGTGGAAAGCTGAGGTTCCAAATACTGCTATAGTTACAAGGTTTGCATCTTTAAATAAAAAGATTCATGCTTGGCATTCATTCTTGGTTCTTAATGATGAGTTGGGTCTGGTAATAAGATGCATGAGAGTAGTCAGGCACTTTCAGGAAATACCACCTAACAGATTGATTTCTCTTATAATAACTGTTGGCATTTCAATACTTCGAACTAGCACTATTTCTGGAGCCATTCAATAATGCTGCTTCAATATTCTCAGAACGAAAAATCTGGCAAGCTTAACATTTGCAAAATGGGGAGAACAAGAATAATCTTGACGTGGTGTGCAGACATGACTCTGGACAGCAGCTCACTGTATTTCCTCAAACCACAGGACAGATTTCTGTGAGCTGAGAAATGTTCTTTGTATCTGCCTCTATAAATATTTACTGTAGCCAAGGCTGTATTCTTTTACTTCAGTTTCACAACACAGAAGTCCATTTTTGTTTTCTGTGTCATTTTCTCATATGGGTGTTTGCCTCCATGAGTTTTATCATGCCTATCTTTGACTTCAGAAAGGTATCTTGTACCTACTAACTATATTATTATATATAAAGATATATATTGTATAGTAGCAGTATATATATTAGTACACGTATAGTACATATAGTATATGTATATTTGTGTATATATATACTGTATGTATATAGTAGTAGTATATATATTAGTGTGTGTATATATGTAAAATACTAACATACGGAGACATCAGGTACAGCACAGATATGGGACTACAGTAAGAGAGAGAACCAAAACTCTGTCTTCAGAAGCTATGCAAAATGTTATAGCACTCATGTTGCCCATAGGCACTGCTCACGTGGCCTGGTAAAGTGTATAAGCTGTCTCAGGATCTTCTCTGACATGTTTCCAGACGGCACTTGCCATGAGCGCATACCATACAGCAAGAGGCACATCAGAACTACCACCTTTGTATACACCCAAGGGTTTGTGGAAAGGTTCTTACCCAAGACCAGCATCATGCAAAGCCTACTGACTGCTGAAGCTGAACCATCAGAACAGTAGGATGATTGAGGAAAAGCTGTCATTTACTTAAGTATCGGAGAAGGTATTTGCCCCTCTGTGAAGCGCTGCCTGTTGTACACCACCTATGAGGGCCGTCTTCCAGCATCTTCTGCACCCAGAGCTACACCTGACCTAGATGAGGATACATAGAATCATGGAATCATAGAATGGTTTGGGTTGGAAGAGACCTTAAAGATCACCCAGTTTCAACTCCTTGTCACAGGCAGAGACACCTTCTACTAGACCAGGTTGCTCTAAGTCCCATCCAACCTGGCCACGACCACTTCCAGGGATGGGGCAGCCACTGCTTCTCTGGGCAACCTGTGCCAGTGCCTCAGCACCCTCATAAGGAAGACTGCTTCATAAAATCCCATCTCAATCTCCCCTCTGTCAGTTTATTCTTCCCATCTAGCAGAGGCATTCAGATCATGACTATTCTGAGCTGCTTTGATTGTGTTTGCTAATACAAGCTAAATCTCAGCACACTAGAGAATGCTGATTCCTCCTGCAGCCTATGATGGGAGATTAGAGAGGTGCAGATGTAGATGTTGGCAGACCCCAACAGACCAAGCATCTCCTTTCCAAGACTGCCCCCAGTGTCACATGTCCCAGAAAGCTGGTTTCCTCAGCCAACTCCAGCTTCATGCAGATCCAGCTTCATCTCAAATCATCCTTATACTCACAGCCCTCATTCCAAGCCTGCAGTGTATCAGGCAAAAGATTGCCTAGTGATGCTCATGACCTTGTGCTTGCTTTCAGGCAATAGGATACTCCTTGCTTTCCTTTTTCTTTGCTACTCAGCTCTAAGATATTGTTCAGGTCTAACCATGGGGCAAGATCTCTTAAGCCCTTGAAACACACTTTTTACCATTATTTTAGGGCTGTTGTGATTGTGAATAGCCTGTACAGACTTGATGGGACTATTTAGCTGCACCTGAGGAGCACAGTCACAACTAAGACAGCATGGACAGACATGCATCCTTCACAATGCATATAGTTCTCTAAAGACTTTAGGAACTCTAAAGACATTTCCTTGCGACAGAAGAACTGTTTAACAGAAAACACATCAAGGCAAATAGGCATGGATATAGGGCATACATCACTCAGTGTGCTCAGTAAGACATCAGAAATGACACTGTTGCCAAACGTATTCCTGCAGATAGAAGAACAGGCTGCCTGACCTGAAGATACTGATACCACATTCCAACAAGAGTTGGTAGGGCAAGAGATGTCAAAATGGGACTGTTCCAAAACTAGGTTCATATGGATGTGAGGAAATGCAATGGCTGAACCCCTGCTTTTGGGAAAAGTTGTATAACATCAAGTCTGCAAATGAGACTATTACATGTGCAGAACTGCGGAAAAGCATGCAGGTACTACAACACTAGAAGATGCTGATGAAAGCAGGCAGAAGGAGTCATTTGATTTCCCTATCAGACTTTCCATTGTTCCCAGCCTTTGGATATCTGCTGGGAGGTGTGTCTGTTGATTTGATAATCACTTCGACTCTGTGAAGAAAAAGAACATGATTCTATTTTTCTCTGGAGCTGAGTAATGTTGGGCACTTAAGAACATGGGATTAGAGATGCTCCGTATCACTAGGTTGAAAAATGCATTTAGGAGATCAATCTCCCTTCACAGGCCAATCACACATGAAAATGACTGTAGTTTCTTTCTTATTTCCCTGTTCCTGCAATGGATAAGCAGAGGATGAAATTAAATGGAAGCTTGAAAAAATAAATCTTTGTGCAGACCTTTTTATTATCAGCATACAATTATTTATTCAATAGCAAATCTCACACAGTGTACATCCCAGATTTCAACAGTCAATCAGCAGTAAAGCTAAATGAGCCCCACTGTCAGGTTTGTGCACATCCATCTGATACGTGCCGATACAAACTGAAAGATTGCACATGCAAATGAAGCATATAAGAAGCCTGTGTGAGCTATTTGCTTAATGTCTTCCTAGACATGCTTTCCAAAACATTTCTAGAAAGCCAAGATGGGTACCAGTAAGATTTTATTTTCCTGCCCCAGCAGATCACTGGCAATTCAAAATATCCACCATAGAGAGTGGACCAGAAGATACTAAAATGCAAATAAAGATTATTTTCAGTGTTTCTAAGCAGGTAATATAAGAATGAAAGCAGTCCACTTAAGGAATGTAAGGTAATGAACAGTGAGTAATTGCTTATTGTTGCAGGAAGCTTATTAAGCAGAGAAATATCCCTTCAAAGTAGAAAGTTTTTCTCTGGGTTCTCTATTCATGGTACAAATACTATAAACTGGGGACTGACTTTTACTGTATGAAAGGATGCTTCCAGAGAGGAGGGCTATGCTCCCTTCCTGAGTCCTTGGAGCTCCTGTGATCAACTAAGTCCCAGAAATGACATTTGTGATAAAAAACTAAACGGATATATACCTCTTACAGTCTTCAAAACTAGGCACATCTTAAAAAAATTGGAAATAAACCTCCTGTTTTGAAAGATGTAATGGAAGTGACATTATTAACAACTGTACTACCAAAGGGTTATTTGGGACAACAAATGAATTTTTTAATTCAGCAGTGACTGAAATGCACTTTCACACAGTCTGGCCATGGATCAAGTAGCTAGCACACTGGATAGAGATGTGAGGGGTCTGGGCTCTACTCCAAATTCAGCCACTTATCTGCCTTCTGCAGTTACTCACTCTCTATTTCTCCTCATGCTTTTTCTTAGCCCTTCTGAATTTACACGTGAAACTTCCCAGGAGTAGGGAAAGGTGTTAAGTGTGTGCATGTCTAGCACTATGGGGGCATCCTATTCTGAGCTGGGGACTGCTGAAGTAACACAGTGCTTAACATATAGATGTGGATGGATATGGATATGGATATGGATATGTGTGCAAGCAGAAAATGTCCAAGAATAGAAATTGTACTTCAGAGTGCAATATCAAGGGCAACTGCTTCAGTTACACTTTTGTGACTTTCCGTTTTTGATCATTATGTTTCAAAGACTCAGCTAGCCAAAACAGCAGATTGCTTTTAAAACGTCACCCAATAGTTACTTTAACTAAAAGAATCTGCCAGACACTGAAAATTGTATCACTAGGAAATCAAAATCATTAATTTGATATTAAAGTAACCTTTAAAATAATTCCTCAGAGACAAACCTAACCTTTTTACCGAAGCAATAAGAGACATACTTTGCAGGAGTCGCATTAGAGCTGATACTTGTCATCAGCTATGAGGAGTGTACAGAGAGGGCACCAAGTGCCTTTAACTTCCAAAGGAAACTGGCTCAGACATATCTAGCAAGATGGAGTCTTTTGAAGCAGCAAGAATTTATTTTTCTGGAATTTTTATTGAATACATGACCTCAAATGTCAGGTAGAGGTAAGTGGGCGGATCCATCGAACTATCTTCAGCAGGACTTTCCAAAGGAAAGAAGCAGTTGAAAGGTGCTGTCATTTTACTGTTCCCAAGCCAGAGCAGACCTGAAGTGTTCAGTCCACCCAAGCTCTGAAAACTCACACCGAAGGTGGGGTTATCTGTGTTGCTCTGGAAACAAGCCCAGTTTCATGATCTGTCCTGATTCCTCTGTGGACCAAAGTTACCCCTGAACAAGGCATAGGATGAAGATAAACCTGGGTCCTGAAAGTCCCCATCACAGAGGACAATTAAGAGATTTTTCTGGTTTGTTTCACTCTAGTAATGCCTAAGTGGCAGCCCAATGAAACAGACTCTACAAAGCATAAATGGAAAAACACATTAATTGGTCAAATGTAGTGATGCCCAGTTCAGCAAGAAATATGGTAAATGGCATTTTGCAGTGTGTGTTGGCATTTTTACAGTTAATTCATGAATTAACATGAAGAAAAAATTGCTGCAGCTGTCATTTAATTGATATATAAGTGGGTAGAGTGCTAGCCACTATAACATCTGTATATTTACATTGCATGAGCTAACTAAACTGCATGTTATCTACACATCACCTAGATAGGTAGTGTCCAAATAATTTTATTACTTACCCAGGGAATTTGGCAAGAGAAGCAGAAGAGCATACAGCAATATACTTCACACCATTGCTCAATGTGCTTCTAACTCTGTATTCTTTCTTCCTCAGAAAATTCTCTTTCCAAGTGATGATGGTAGAAACCCAGATGCTGAATGGCACTACATTCTTATGGTTGCCTTTCAAATACGGATAAAGTGCAGGTCTCCACACCCACACATTTAATGGATTCTGAATGCTGTCCAAGGAGCCATTTGGGTCAGAAACACTTCTTTGTCTTAGCTCACATCTGTACCCTAAAACATTCTAAGCGTGTTTTGGCAAAAATGCTTCCATATGTCATTTATCAGTGTTTCTCCATGCCTTTTATCAATGCCATTCAAGTAAAAAAAAAATGTTGTAAGAACACAGGCAGAACCTTCCCCCTTGTCCACCACCATAATTACAGCTGTGCAGCACACTGCAGTCTCACCGCACCTCAATTTGGACAGGCAGTCTCAAGGCCCACAGAACAAATGAAGTCAAACAGGATTACTGGCCAGCTGGCTGCTGCCTCCAATGAGAACTGATCTCTACATGTACTTCCTTGAGCCAGGAGCACTGTATTTCTATGTCTTTCCTTCCAGAGACCTCCACATCTCAATCAACTTCAACTTTGTTAGGCAAAAATGTGGAATTCAGGGTGAGGAAGAAGAGATATTGAAAAATAGCCTGGTAGAAATAGCAGTTACATCAGGATATTTTTTTTTTTTCCCAAGAAATAGGATAAAAATATAAGTCTATTTTAAATGGAATAATTTAGTAGAGGGGGAAAAGTCAGACTAAATCTATCTCCTTTGGTTTCTAATCTAGAAAGAGTGAGAGAATGTATTTCTAAATGACCATCCCAGAAATAGTTAGAATCAGTTGCTGTGTTCTGAAGAGTCTCTGGCTACATGTTTCCACTCAGGAAAATGCAGAGAAGGCAATAGGGGCAGATTTCTTCTGGACTAGTTAGTAGTGATTACACAGTAAGAATTAAATTAATTAAAAATAGCCCTTCTGGAAGTATGGTCTGGGAGAAATAGGCTAGAGTGGTACCAGACATGCAGAAAGAAATTGTTTTGTTAAAGTAATAGAGTAATAAAGTAGTGAGAGGAGTCTGTGTAAGAAAAACTATTTGCACGTGACAGAAGACCAGAACGTGTATTTCAATTTCTACAGCTAAAACCACAGTAAGACATTAGGGAATAGCAGAGATCTAGGGCATCAGGGGGCTGGAGACTGTTGGCAGCAGAGGGATAGATCATGTAAGATTCCAGATTAACTTTTGATAAAACAGTGGTAATTTAATATCCTGAGGAAGTCTTTCATATGAATGACAGGCCTACAGTGAGGAGTGCAAGGCTTTGCCATTTTGAACATGAGTCCAAATGCTAAAACCATTTCAGACAGAAAAGTATCCAGAGGTCATAAGAGAGAGAAGAGTACGCGGGATTTGTTTGCTGCAATAGGTACTTCAGACTAAGACTACACCGGCACAAGATTCAGGAACTGGCAGTTTCATCTCCCTACAAGTGTCTTTGGGCACAGAATAACACAAAAAGTCTGAAAACAACTGCAGAGAGATAGTGCTGTATCAGAAGACAAATGGACTCTCAGGCTGGAGGCAAATGGGATATTTAATTGGTTTATGTTGAAAACAAGCCCACTAGCCAATAGGCAGAAGTCTGCCAAAAATAATGATGGGGAAAAAAGGAGTATTAAATAATAGGTAAGCAGGTAAGACCCTAGAGCTCACAGTAATGGTTTTGCTCCAACTAAGTACATGAATTGAGTGGATGAATAAATAGCAATTTGGAAAAGAGAGCTGGAAAAGTAATGCTATTAAAGTGTCCTTTATCTCAACAAGTTGGTACTTTTTTTAGAGGGACTGCTGAAGAAATTTTTTCCAGGAAGAGAGCAACCCTCACCGCAGGCATAGCTGTTAAATAGAAGGTACTGCCTGGGTAAAAGGTGTTAATTGACGATGACTCAGGAGTGGGGCAGAGGAGACAGCTCCTACTGACAACAGCATGCCAGTGACCTTAAACAGTGTGGTTGGAACTAGAGACTAGTGACATGGTAATCACGTGGCACTTGATTCTCAGTAACAGATCTTAAGTTTTGTGTAGAATTTGCAAGACCTATGGACTGAAGCTTGTTAGGTTTGCCCTTTCTGAACTTCCCTTGGCCTGCCTGTAGCTTTGTTGCTTCTCTTAGCTATGATAGCAATTTCTCCAACTGGCTTGATTTGTTCAACTTTTGCTTCTGTTTGTGTGGTATAGCCATAGTTTTTTATAGACAGCAATGACAAGCAGTTACTCTGTGTGGAATGAGATCTGGACAATATTAATGTGATGACAAGGTGTTGACAAACACAGAACTGGTAGGATAGAAGAGGCCCTGAGAAGCTGAGGCACAGGATGAAACACAGAGTAACACAGCTGCAAACAGCTTGCCCATGGCCAGCTAAAGGATAGAACTGGAGCTGGACAAAACTGGGTTTAGGGGTAACAAAGAGAACAAAAAGATAACATACTGAAATGGCACCAGGTGTCATATATTCAGATGTAACATGGAGCTGCAGACCAGTGGAGAAAAATCAAAGCATCTCAGCAAGGATATAAAAGTGATCCCAACAGGATTCTAGAGGATCCTAGAGGAACAAAGGAGAGATCATCCAAAGGAACACCATATTTTTCCTGGCAAAGGACTCCAGATGCTGACAACTCATAATAACATCCATTACCACCATCACCAGTGTGAAACCACTACAACACATGGGAGCAGTGGAAGGATGAGAACATCATCAAGGAAAGGGGTGAAAGGAATGCGTGTTACCATTTCTCAGCAGTACTCTGGATGTGCTGCTATTCCTTCATTTTTCTAACAACTAGAGCCGGTTTGCCACTGAATAGTCTCTTAATATTTCAGTTAAACCAACAGTAAATCCCTGACTTGACTTCTTCCTTTATACGTTTCCTCCTTGACCTGTGGAGGCAGTGTTCTCACAGGAGAATGGATAATTGGTACATAAACTCTGAATCATCCTGAAAGATACAGCAAGGCCACAAGAGGCCCAAGGAAGCTTAAACAAGCAAGATAAGAAGAAGCCGGAATTCACCAAGTTAATGAGAACTGTGGACTGTTGGCAAGCTTTCGAGGTCAAGTTCTCACACAATATTATAAGGGTCTTCAAGACATGTATCCAAACATAATATGCCAAATCACTGTAAGTGCATGTGAGAAATGGTATATAAGGAGTTAAGGCTTTGTAATAAATGGCTTTTCTCTGATCATATTGATCTCTGACTGGGTCCATATATTTTCTGCAGCAAATGTGCCCAACGTGCCCCCTCCCCCCCCCATATTTCATATTGAAACTGAAGGAATTAAAGTGCGTGGCACTGAAGAAAGTGGAAAACACAGAGCCACAGGGACGTCGGCAGGATCAGGATGGGGAGGTTGATGCCTCGGAACGGAGCATTGTGAGCCCAGAAGACACTGCGCAGTGCAAATAAGGTAACAGCCGGCGGGTGTAGAAGAGGTTTAGGATGGGGAATCAATTAAGTAAAGAGGAAATGGTCATCCTTAAGCTCTTCCAGCATATCCTCTCAGTGAGAGGGATAGAACATGACGATAATCTGTTAAAAAGACTATTGCTCTGGAGTAAAGAAAAAGAGCTAATCCAGGGGGTTAATGAAGCCTTTGAGCTTGGGACTTGGGAAAAAATCGCTAAGGAAGAAGCCTTTGTTTTATGGATGTTTTCAGTTCCTCTTAAGGTGAAGGGAGTAACCTTTAAAGAGACAGACTTAAATTTAGTGTTGAAATGGTTGAAGATGCATTATCCAGAGATTGATGAATCTACCGTATTTGAGGTCTCTTTGTGGAATGGCGCTGGAGTTAAATTGTGGGATGCAGTTACAAAAGGCAATGACACTGTGAAAAAATTATTAGTCATTTGGAGATCTATTTTAGAGATGCTAAAGTCGAAAAATGAGATCGTGGATCCCAGTCATCGTTCCCCTACCACCCCTCATTCCATCCGCCCCCCCCCCCCCGCCCTGAACCTCCGCCAGGTGCTGCCACAGCTGCAAAGACTGAGAACAGTCTGAGATGAAGACAATCTTTTTGACGCAGGCCCTATTGACCCCGAGAAGGAGCATGTGCACGTCCATCAGACTGCTTCTGCTGCTCCTGAGGTTCTGATGCCTGATAATTCTGATGCTGACCTGGATGGTCCTTTTGACCTGGAGCCTATTCATCCAGAAAAGGAGCCTGATTTACATACCCCAGATCCTCACGTTAAATGCACAGCTGTAAAGGAAGAAGCAAGACCAGTGTGGGATGCAGAAGTATTGTGTGCTTTCCTGGTGGTGTATGTTCTGGATCAAGACCCGCGGTGGGAATGTTTCTTGTATGCTCTTATCAGGGGTATTGGGCATACTGTGGCAGACCGTGGACTTGGGACCCCATATACAACTCATTTGATACAGTCTCTCTATGATACTCGTGTACTAGAAGTTGGTAAATATAAGTATGTTCAGGTTTCTATCAACCTTTAGAGACCTTTATAGATATTGCTGGCCACTTCTTCCAACATAGGCTGGCCACCTGTGTCAGAATGAGTGTGCATTTTGGTCAGTATAAAAGCCCAAGCCTCATGCGATGCTGGGGAGGTAGAGTTCTGTGGGGACACCTGCTAAGGTTGAGCCTGCCACCTCGCACTGCGATGATGCTTCTTAGAGCTGATTTCCTGTTAGTCTCCACAGGGTCCTTATGCCACCTTCTGTACATGGGACTGTAGTGGGAGTAATGATTGTCTGGATTTTGTGTTTCAAATATCATAGTTATGTGGTATGTGCTTCTGGGATCCCATACGTGTGTGTGTGCATGTGTTGAGGGCAGATGGTGTTCCGTGTATTTTTTTTGTTGTTGTTGGGTTCATGTAAAAGTTTTTAACGGGTAACAGTTTAACATTTCAAGCAAGAAAGGGTTAATGCAAAAGTGCGGTTTCCAGCAGGTATTCATGGTTGCTGCTGAACCAGGCAGGCAGCTGTAGCTGCTGCCAAGCAGGCTGGCGTTTGTAGCAGTGCAAAGCACGGTGAGCAACCTTGGGGAAAACAAAGACAAAAAAAAAAAAATGCAATGGTGCAGCAAACTCCTCGTTTAACCTGTCTACTTCTCAAGAACTGATAACCTGGAGGAGGGGTATATTTGTGGCCTCCTGCCTACAGGTCCATGGCGACTGCCTGCAAAGTTTGTGAAGCCTTGCCATGAGCTGGACAGACGAATGGAAAAACCTGATGTCTCGGCTACAGGAGCTGACTGTGAATACCCCAAGCAGAATGAGATAGAGGAAGAGGAAAAGTGAATGATTGCAAAACATCACTTGGGGGCAACTGTAGCTATTATTACTTTACAAGCACGTGTGCTTGTAAAGTAGCTATTATTAGAGGTTGTGATTTTGTGTATAAAACCACCTGTATTTACTAGCCAGCTGCTAATAAGAAACTACACCTTGTATTGTATAGATTTGTCACTTGTAAAAGAGATGTTAGAGTATGGAAATTTGCAGTAGCTGCTAGAAAATGCTAAGACAAAAGCTAGAAAGATTTTAATACAATGGTAGTGTTATAAAGCAGGTAATGGAACAAATTAAGAGGGTGGGAGAATTCCACTGGTAACAAATTTCTTTGGCTAGTACCTCGCTGCCATCAGCATCTTCAACATGCTGCTGCACCCTGTAATAGTTACTCTGCTAATGTAAATTTGTGTGTGCCTTGCTGTAGTAGCGACTTGTTACTGGATGAAGCAGGTGAAACTCTACATTGACAACAAGGTGCAAGGACTGAGGCTGACCAAATGCCTGCTACCACAGTCAAGGGCAAGACTGGGTTGGCCTCTGTGTTTGTCACCAAGAACCTTTAGTTCCGCTGTTGGCTGCAAGCCAGCAGGCGTGGAGCGGTGGGGACGCATGCCATGCCACACCTTGATGTGAAGGATGGCCTCCCTGTTATCAGAGAGCCATACAGCAGAAAAAAGGGGCAAGCCCAGCAGCCCGTAGTTGGCACATGTTGGAGATATGATCTAGCCCAAATCCCCTGCTCAAGTAGGGTCACCCAAAACATATATAAAACAAAAAGGGGGAGATGTGGAGGCAGTGTTCTCACAGGAGAATGGATAATTGGTACATAAACTCTGAATCATCCTGAAAGATACAGCAAGGCCACGAGAGGCCCAAGGAAGCCTAAGCAACCAAGATAAGAAGAAGCTGGATTTCACTAAGTTAATGAGAACTGTGGACTGCTGGAAAGCTTTCGAGGTTAAGTTCTCACACCTGTGCTTAACCAATTATATGTTGGTTAAGCACAATATTATAAGGGTCTTCAAGACATGTATCCAAACATAATATGCCAAATCACTGTAAGTGCATGTGAGAAATGGTATATAAGGAGTTAAGGCTTTGTAATAAATGGCTTTTCTCTGATCATATTGATCTCTGACTGGGTCCATATATTTTCTGCGGCATTGAGCATAAACAGTATTTTTGCTGTTATGGAATCATAGAATATTTAGGGTTGGAAAGGACCTTAAGATGATCTAGTTCCAACCCCCCTGCCATAGGCAGGGACACCTCACACTAAACCATGCCACCCAAGGCTTTGTCCAACCTGGTCTTGAACACTGCCAGGGATGGAGCATTCACAACCTCCCTGGGCAACCCATTCCAGTGCCTCACCAACCTAGAAAGAATTTCCTCCTTATATCCAATCTAAACGTCCCCTATTTAAATTTTAACCCGTTATCCCTTCTTCTGTCACTACAGTTCTTAAAGAAGAGTCCCCTCCCGGTATCCCTATAGGCCCCCTTCAGATACTGGAAGGCTGCTATGAGGTCTCCACGCAGCCTTCTCTTCTCCAGGCTGAACAGCCCCAACTTTCTCAGCCTATCTTCATATGGGAGGTGCTCCAGTCCCCTGATCATTTTCGTGGCCCTTCTCTGGACTTGTTCCAACAGTTCCATGTCCTTTTTATGTTGAGGACACCAGAACTGAACACAGTATTCCAGGTGAGGTCTCACGAGAGCAGAGTAGAGGGGTAGAATCACCTCCTTCGACCTGCTGGTCACGCTCCTTTTCATGCAGCCCAAGATAAGGTTGGCTTTCTGGGTTGCAAGCACACACTGCCTGCTCATGGTCATTTTCTCTTCGACCAGCACCCCCAAGTCCTTCTCCACAGGGCTGCTCTGAATCTCTTCTTTGCCCAACCTGTAGCTGTGCCTGGGATTGCTCCGACACAGGTGTAGGACCTTGCACTTGGCATGGTTAAACTTCATAAGGTTGGCATCAGCCCACCTCACAAGCATGTCAAGGCTCCTGTGGATGGCATCCCTTCCCTCCAGCGTATCAACCAAACCACACAGCTTGGTGCCATCAGCAAACTTGCTGAGGGCGCACTCAATCCCACTGTCCATGTCAGCGACAAAGATGGTGAACAAGACCGGTCCCACCACCGACCCCTGAGGGACACCACTTTTTACTGGTCTCCAGCTGGACATTGAGCTGTTGACCAAAACTCTCTGTGCAGCCGTCCAGCCAGTTCTTTATCCACCGAGGGGTCCATCCATCAGATTGGTGTCTCTCCAATTTAGAGACTAGGATGTCATGTGGGACAGTGTTGAACACTTTGCACAAGTCCAGGTAGATGACACCAACTGCTCTACCCCTGTCTATCAGTTCCGTAGTCCCATCATAGAAGGCCACCAAATCGGTCAGGCAGGATATCCCCTTAGTGAAGCCATGCTGGCTGTCACCAAGCACCTTGTTGTTTTTCATGTGCCTTAGCATGCCTTCCAGGAGAATCTACTCCAAGATTTTGCCAGGCACAGAGGTGAGACTGACCTGTAGTTCCCTGGGTCATCCATTTTCCCCATCTTGAACATGGGGGTTATATTTTCATTTTTCCAATTGTCGGGAACTTCCCCTGACTGCCACGATTTTTCAATTATGATGGACAGTGGCTTAGCAGCTTCATTCGCCAGCTCCTTCAGGATCCATGGATGGATTTCATCAGGTCCCATGGACTTCTGCACATTCAGGTTTTTAAGATGATCTTTAACATGATCTTCTCCTACACTGGGCCTAAGGTCTTCATTCTCTCAGTCCACTGCCTTCCAAGGCTTGGGTGGTGTGGTCAGAGCTTTTGCCAGTGAAGATTGAGGCAAAGAAGTCATTAAGAGCCACAGCCTTCTCCAAATCCATGGTAGCCAGTTCTCCTGATAGCTTCTGGAGAGAGCCCACATTGTCCCTCATCTGTCTTTTATTTGCAATGTAACTACAGAATCCCTTCCTATATACCTACAGAATTCCCTGCCTACAAACTTTGGTCCCGTGTTCAAGACACCCAAACTCCTGACTATGACACCACCCTTTTAACCATTTATGACTGACAACAGGAAATTCAGAAGGTCTGTTCTTCCTGCCCATGGATGATTCATTACAAGAGGCTGTGCTCCCTTAACCCTTGTTTCAGCAGTGAGGAAATACAGGAGGTCTCCTTTTAGTTTTCAAGTAGTCCCACTGCTATTAATGCAGTAGCAATTCTAGCTACCTGAGTTGTTCTTCACCTCAGAAAAGCAACAGACATGGAGATAATTTTACACATTTTATGTTTTTTCTTAGAGGTACTTTTCAAAAAAAACAGAAATTTGGGGGGAAAAGAAGTAGGGCTTTGCAATACTAAGGTCTGTGTCCAGTTGGGTTTTGAGTATCTCCACAGAGGAGACTCCATCACATCTCTGTGCAACTTGTTCCAGTGCTTGACCACCCTCACAGTAAAGAAATTTTTTTCATGCATTCAGATAGAGTTTCCAGGGACTCTTCTTTTCTATTGCTCTTATGGCTGAAAGTTTGGAGCAACAAATCCCCCTCCACTTGCTGCTTCATTCTTTCTTCTTCTTGGATTCAAGCACTAAGGAGATTTTGAAGGGTAAATGCTGAGATGCTGTCTAGATCCAAACATGCTCATAAAGTTGAAGAATTGATTGCAGTGGAAATTCTTTCTGAATGCATTAGAACTTCATGTTCCATAAGGAATCCATAAAGAATTCATGTTGCACTAACTTTCCCATCAAAACTTGTTTCAACAAATTATGTCCATAATTGGTTGTAGATCATGTCTGCTAGCGGCGAGGAGAAGCAAGACACGCCAACCCAATATGGGTGATAAACAAGCTTCTACTTTATTTGTGGCACACTTCGCTTATATCCGCGTGGTGTTTAGCCACGCCTACTAGTCAGAACAGTTTTGGTTAGTTCTACACAGCTTCCTTCACATTCTCCTCCCACATCCAATATGCGGTTACCTGTGAGGCCTACACCTTGCTTTGCTCACACAAGGCCTCTAAGGATCCATGGCCTTGCTCTTGGAGCCATTCTGCAACACATGTCTCATCAAAAAAAAAGAAAAAGAAAAAAGAAAAAAGAAAAAAAGAAAAAGAGAAAAATACCGACAAAACCAAAACCAAAAAAAAAACCCAACGTTAGAAACATGCTTTTGTTTTGTTTTTTGTTTTGTGTAGGGAGGCAGATGGGAATACTGCACATATTATGTAGTGAGTAACATTATCAAAGCTTTAGGTTTTACTGGTCATTCGTGTCCATTAAAAAAAAAAAAGAAATAAAAAAAAAACCACGAGTTTATAGGGAACTCAGTGGTTTACTGTTGTGTCAGTTGTAACGTCCAAATTTCTCCTTGACTCCACATCATAATGAACATGATGAATGGTTCATCTCATTCATAGATCAAATACAGACTGAACAGTAAACACAAAAAATGAAAAAGCTTTCCTGAGATGTGTGACTGGAGGAATGCTCTACACAATTTAAGACATAATCTCCAGTAAGGTTTCAGTTGGAGTCCAGTATGGAGCACCTGACCTTTTGATAAACACATGTACCAATTAGGGAAAGCACAAAGACTGAGCACATTTTTGTGTAAGTGTAATGCCCAAGAAAGACTTGAAGGGAGCTATATTAATGGTTTTAGACACAGAAAAAACTGTTGTAAAGAGGCAGAGAATAACATTTCTTACATATAAGGTGGATAGGACAGGAAGCAGTGGAATTAAATAAATGGAAGAAACCTGTGTGTTAGACAATAATGAAAGGCAGGCAAAGTGTGCTGCAGAGACCACAGTGATCATCCTAGGAGGCTTGTCAAGACAGGGCTGGAACAATGATGTGCCAGGAATGTTTAAGGTATGGTTAGTCCTTCAGTAGGACATGAAGATGGACTACATGTCCCTTTGACAGCAGTACTCTGTCTGATTCTGCACTTTCTATCCCAACTTAGCCAACCATTAAATAGAGTTTATCTTTAATGAAAGACTTGAATCCAGTTGACTTCAATAAGACTGCTTAAGCACATAGAAATAAGGAAATTAAGCTTGGCTGAAGCAGGCCCTAGGAAGAATTTAATCAAGCCATGAATTACCACATAAAATCTCTATAAAAAAGATAAAGTTCGTAGCTTATATGAAAATAGATTATTTAAAAAAATCTAATTTGTTTTTCTTTCTCTTCCTTTTGGCTTTTGTTTGGTTATTTTGTTGTTTGTTGTTTCTTTTTTTTCTCTCCCCAGAATCAATGTTCCCAGAAGCAACACAGGCTTTACAGCCAAACATGGTATTTCTACAGCCCATTTTATGGCTTTTGTAACTGTGTGAAAATGCACACCATTTTTTCCCAAGGGCTTTTTAAAGAGGATAAATGGGAAACACTCTCAGTGATCCTGGAGGTTTTAGTACAGATAAGAGGCAGGAAGGAAGGGAAAGATGGATAAATACTCTCTCATAATTCTTATACGATAACACAGCTTTTTCATGCCTCACTATGACATTCATGCCTCACTATGGACTGCACTCCTAAGTGCTATCATATTTCATATCATATACACTTCACCCAGGATATGATTCCCTCAACCACAAGATAATATGGAAAAATCCAGAATTTTCTGGATTGTGTACCCCAAGCCACCAAGGCACTCACTGAGGAGAGAAGGGATAACCAGGACAGTTCCCTCGTAGTCCAATAGGGATCTTGGCTGCATGTTCATTTTTTATGTCTCCCCACTAAACATATGTTTATGAAAACTGGATTACACCCACCAGTGCTGTCACCACAAATATTGCTGCCTCATAGGGCAATTTAGCAAAACAGTGCTAAGATGAGGCAAAATTACATTGTTTTCCATAGGTACCCCAGGGGATTCACCAAAAATCCTATTGCTCTGCTTGCCTGACTGTTTTTTACCCATTCTCCCATGAGCTATTGTTCTGACAAGATCAATAACATCTTGACCTTTTGAGAGGTGCCTGAGCTCAAGCACAAGATGAAAATGGCCAAGCAACACAAGGTAGTATAAGCCCACAACTTTATAATATACATATTAATAATAATATTTTCAATCTTGAATAAAACATGTAGAGCTACAAAGTTAACATGATTATTTTTCTTAGATAAAATGTTCTCTTGAAGTAGTTGGGGAAAAACGCAAGGTTTAGGTAGGCAATGAAGGAACATTGAACAATATTATTAGAATGAGACCTTTTTATTCCAACATCACCCAGTGAATCTGTATTTAATGCCATCCTGAGAATATATTACAACTGTGAAATATTATTAGATCTGATTATAAATGTTATTACTATAGTCAGACACACACTTTCTATTAACAGAATACTTAATAAATAGAGCTGAGATCATAAAACAGGGCATCCAGTTATCGCTTTGCTCACTTTGCCTGCACTCAGCATGTCCCTGTTATACTGAAACCAGTCAAAATTAGGTCTCATGAAAAGATGAATGTAAAAGATTCAGAAAATTATGAACAGGGGATGGGGAGTGAGGGAGAAGAGTGTTCAAATGCAGTGGCAGTACTTCAGATAGTAAAATACACTTCCATAGGTTTTGTTAGATAGAAAACTTCTCCCCCTTCTATGGGGAAATCTCCTGAAACACAAAGATTTCATGAAAGATTAGGCAAGGTATCTACACTGTGTGCAGCTGCATTTTTTCCCCAGAACTTCATTTTGAGGAGACAAACTTTGCATTCTTGATTCTTCACCACACTAAGCATGGCAGCGAAGAATTTTTGTATCAGCCAAATACCTCATCTCAGAATGAGCAGAACCAGCTAAAGGGTGGCTGGGCAGCACCCAATCTAATTTCTGAAGCCTGTGCCACCCTTTGTCTGATCTGCACTGTAGCTTCATCATAGCTTCTTGCTCATAACCTGTCATGATCTGCCTGGCTTTCCTTCACCCCGCAGCTTTTCTGTTGCCATGAGGAGTCAAGAGGTAGATGGAAGTTTGGCATTCCCTACTAAAGGTGACTTGGTCATCAGAACTAAAGGCGGACAGGCTCCTTTACATCTATTGCATATATTAACCCCTGTTGCTCCATTACATCTATTAGGGTTAGGTTTAGGGTTAGGTTTAGGGTTAGGGTTAGGGCTCCATTACATCTATTACATCTGTTAATCCCAGTTGCTCCATTACGTCTATTACATCTATGAAGCCCTAAACTCCTAAAACACCCCTATTAGGGTTAGGGTTAGGGTTATGGTTAGGGTTAGGGTTAGGGTTATGGTTAGGGTTAGGCTTAGGCTTAGGTTTGGGTTAGGGTTAGGGTTAGGTTTTGGTTTTGGGTTACGGTTGGGTTTGGTTTAGGCTTAGGTTTAGGGTTAGGATTAGGCATTAGCGTTAGGGATAGGGATTGGATTAGGTTTAGGGCTTCATTGCATCTATTACATCTGTTTACCCCTAATTCTCCATTACATCTATGTCATCTCTTAATCCGTTTTGCAATAAAACACCCGGTTCAAGGAAAACTCCAACCCAAACTCTCGGTTTTGCGAAAACACCTCTATGATTGGGTTAGTGCTAGGTTCAGTGTTAGGGTTAGGGTTATGGTTTTGGGTTAAGTTTAGGGTTAGGGTTAGAGTTAGTATTTAGGTTTTATGGTTATGTTTAATGTTAGGGTTATGTTTACGGCTTCATTACATCTATAACAGTTATGAACCCCTGCTGCTCCTTTACATGTATAAGGGTTAGGGTTAGGTTTAGGGGTTAGGGTTATGTTTAGGGTTAGGGTTAGGAATATGGTTAGGGTTATGTTTAACGTTAGGGCTCCCTTACATCTATTACATCTGTTAACACCTGTTGCTCCATTACATCTGTTACATCCATTAACCCGTTCCAAGAAAACACCCTGTCCTGGGTTCACCAGGAGCAGTCATTTTTCTCCTCCTTGGTATCTGGTGCAGTGCAGTGTTTTGACTTTCGGCTCGGGAGCAGAGCTGATAACTATGACGTTTTGGTTTGGCCAAGGACTTTGTGAGCCTCATGCTCTGCCAGGGAGGAGGGGAAGCCGGGAGGAAGCAGAGGCAGGACACCTGACCCAAGCTAGTCAAAGAGGTATTCCATACCATAGCACGTTATGCCCAGGACGTAACTGGGAGTTAGCTGGAAGGGCTGGGGGATTGCAGGGTTGGAGGAGGTATGGGTCGGTGCTTGGTCGGGCTGGGGGGGCGAGTTATTGGTCGGCTGGTGGTGAGGTGATGTATTCTCTTCCCTTGTTATTTCCTTTTTCATTGTTATTATTGGTGGTAGCAGTAGTGATTTGTGCTATACCTTAGTTACTAAACTGTTCTTATCCCAACCCGTGGGAGTTGCATTCTTTTTGATTCTCTTCTCCATCCCTCCAGGAGTAGGGGAGGGCAAGAAGAGGTGGGGGGAGTGAGTGAAGGAGCTCTGCTTGGTTTTAAACCACGACACACCCCTACTCTCACCCCCGGTTGCGAGGTATTCCCTAACCCAATCTCTTGTTTGCACGAAAACACCTAGGTTAGAGTTAGAGTTAGGTTTAGGGTTTCGGGTCTGTGTTAGGGTTAGTTGTTAGGAATTAGGGTTAGGGTTACAGGTCCTTTACATCTATTATATGTATTAACCCTTTTCCTCCATTACATGTCTTAGGGTTAGGGTTAGGTTTAGGGTTAGGGATTAGGGTTAGTTTTTAGTATGGGTTTAGGGTTAGGGTTATGGTTTTTGTTAGTGTTATGGGTTAGGGATAGGTTTAGGTTTAGGTTTTGTTTAGGGTGAGGGTTAGGAATTGGTAAGGTTTAGGGTTAGGAGTTGGGGTTAGGGGGTAGGTTTCGTGTTAGGGTTGTCGTTAATGTTAGGGTCAAGGATACGGCTCCGTTACCTCTGTTACATATATTAACCTCTGCTGCTCTGTTACATCCATTAGTGTTAAAGTTAAGGGTTAGGGTTAGTGGTTATGGTTTGGGATATGCTTACGTCTCCATTACATCTATTACATCTGTTTACCCTTGTTGCTCCATTATGTCTATTATATCTGTTAACCCCTAAACCCCTAAACCACCCCTACTCTCATCCCCTGTTGCGAGGAAAAACTAGCCCAATCTCTCGGTTGTGCGAAAACACCCTAGGTTACGCTTAGGGTTATGGGTTAGGGTTAGGTTTAGGTCTACAGTTAGCTTTATTGGTAATTGTTAGGGTTATGGTTAGGGGATAGGGGTTCGGATTAGGGTTATTCTTAGGGTTAGGGTTATGTTTACGGCTCTATTACATCTATTACGTCCATTAACATGTTTTGATTCATTACATCTATTATGGTTTGGGTGAGGGTTAGGTTTAGGGTTGGGTTAGGGTTACGGTTAGGGTCAGGGTTAGAGTTAGACTTGAGTTATGTTTATAGTTAGGGTTAGTTTTAGGGTTAGGGTTAGGTTTACGGCTCCTTTACAGCTATTGCATTTGTTAATTCCTGTTGATCCATTATATCTATTAGGGTTATGGTTAGGGTTAGTGTTATTTTTAGGGATCATAGTAAGTGTTAGGGATAGTGTTAGGGTTATGGTTAGGCTTAGGGCTCCATTACATCTCTTACATCTGTTAACCCCTGTTGCTCCATTACATCTATAACAGATATTAATCCCTAAATCCCTACAGCACCCCTACACTCAACCCTTATTGCAAGGAAAACCCTAACCCAATCTTTCGTTTATGCGAAAATACCCCTGGGTAAGGGTATGGTTTGAGTTAGGGTTAGTGTTATGGGTTTAGGTTTAGGATTAGGGTTTTTGTTTCGGTTAGGGTCTGGTTTAAGGGTTAGGCTTAGGGGTTCAGGCTTAGTGTTAGGTTTATGGTTAGGGTTAGGTATAGGGTTCAGTTTACGGTTCCATTACATCAATTACATCTTTTAAACCCTGTTGCTCCATTACATATATTAGGGTCAGGGTTAGGGTTATGGTTAGGGTTAGGTTTAGCGGTTAGGGTTAGGGATATGGTTAAGGATAGGTTTAGGGTTCGGGCTCCATTACATCTATGACATCTGGTTACCCCTGTTGCTCAATTAGGGGTCTACTGCATCTATTAATCCTAAACCCCTGCAACACTCCTAAAACACTCCTACAGTCCCCCCAGTTGCGAGGGAAACTGTAACTCAAACTCTCAGTTCTGTGAAAAAAAAAAACTAAGTTAGGCTTAGGGTTTGGGTTAGACTTAGGTTTAGGGTTAGTGTTAGGATTAGGATTGGGTTAGGGTTAGGGGTTAGGTGTTGTGGTTAGGGTTATGTGTTATTGTTTGGGTTAGTGTTAGGCTTAGGTTTAGGTTTACAGCTCCATTACATCTATTGCATCTATTAACACCTGTTGCTCCAATACCTCTATTACGGTTCGGGTTAGGTTTAGGGTTAGGTGTCAGGGTTTGACTTAGGGATAGTGTTAGGTTTAGGTTTAGGGTTAGGGCTCCATTACATCTATTACATCTGTTAACCCCTGTTGGTCCATTATTTCTATTACATATATTAACCCTTTTTGCAAGAAAACACGGCTACTCTCAACCCTTAACTCAAACTCTTGTTTGCACGAAAACACCCCTAGATTAAGGTTAGTGTCAGGGTTAGGTTTAGGTTTATGGGTTAGTGTTAGGGTTAGGGGTAGGGTTAGGTGTAGTGTTTGAGTGAGGCTTAGTGTTAGGGATATGGCTCCATCACCTCTTTTACATCTATTACCTCTTTTGCCCTATTAAATCTTGTAGAATTAGGGTTAGTGTTAATCTTAGTGTTAGGGATCCATTACATCTCTTACATCAGTTAACCCATGTTGCTCCATTGCATCTATTACATCTACTAACTCCTAAACACCTAAAAAAACCCTCCTCTCACCCCCCGTTGCGAGAAAAACCTTAACCCAAGCTCTCGGTTGCACGAAATCACCCCTATGTTAGGGTTAGCATTAGGGTTAGGTTTGGGTTTAGGGTTAGGTTTATGAGTTAGGGTTAGGGTTATGGTTAGGGGTTAGGTGTTAGAGTTAGTGTTCTGTTTAGAATTAGGTTTATGGCTCCGTTACATGTATAACATTTATTAAAACCTGTTGCTCCTTTATGTTTATTTGGGTTAGGGTTAGGGTTAGGGTTATGGTTAGGGTTACTGTTAGGGTTAGGTGTTATGGTTACGGTTAGGGTTAGGTTTAGGGTTCCATTACATCTATTACATCTGTTAACCCCTATTACTCCATTACATCTATTACATCTATTAACCCCTGGGACAAGAAAACACACCTACTCTTACCCTCGTTAGCGTGGAAAATCCTAAGCCAAAGTCCCGGTTGGTCAATAACAACTCTAGGTTAGGTTTAGGGATAGGGTTAAGTTTATGGGTTACTGTTAGGATTAGTGTTAGGATTAGGGCTATGTGTTAGGCTTAGTGTTAGGATAAGTTTTAGGGTTAGGTTATGGTTTGTTTCAGGGTTAGGGTTGGCTATAGGGGATAGGGGTTAGTGTTATGGTTAGAGTTCAGTTTAGTTTTACCTCTCCATTACATGTTTAGTATTACGGTTAGGTTTAGTGTTAGGGTTACGGCTGCATGGCATGTATAACATCTATTAACTCCTGTTGCTCCATTACATCTATTAGGGTTAGAGTTAGGGGTAGGGGTTAGGGTTCTGGATATTGTTAGGGTTAGGTTTAAACTTATTACATCTATTATATCTGTTAACCCCTGTTTCTTCATTATGTCTATTACATCTACTAACCCCTCAACCCCTAAAACAATCCTACTGTTACCCTGGTTGCTAGGAAAACCCTAACCAAAATTCTTGGTTTCACTAAAACTTCTCTAGCTTAGGGATAGATTTAGGGTTAGGGTTAGTTTTAGGGTTATGGGTTAGGGTTAGTTTTAGTGATAGGTGTACGGTTAGGTTTAGGGTTGAGTTAAGGTTAGGTTTAGTTTTAGGGTTAGGGTTTGGTGTTAGGGGTTAGTGCTAATGTTTGGGTTAGGTTTAGGGTTAGGGATAGAAATCTATTACCTCCGTTACATATATTAACCCCTGTTGCTCCATTACATCTATTATGGTTACAGTTAGAGTTAGGGTTAGGGTTTAGGCATAATGTTTGCTTAGGTATAGGTTTAGTGTTAGGGTTAGGGCTCTAGTACATCTATTACATCTGTTAACCCCTGGTTCTTCATTATGTCTCTTACATCTATTAACCCCTATGCCCCTAAAACTCTACTAACCTCTCTCCTGGTTGCGAGGAAAAGTCTAACCCAAACTCTTGCTTGTGGGAAAACACCCACAGCTTATGCTTAGTGTTAGTGTTAGCCTTAGGTTTAGGGTTAGGTTTAGGGCTGGGGTTAGGGTTAGGGTTATTCTTTGTGGTTAGGGTCAGGGTTAGGGCTAGGATTAGGGCTATGTGTTAGGGTTAGGGCTATGGGTTAGAGTTAGGTTGAGGGTTGTGTTAGGGGTTGAATTAGGGTTAGGGTTAGGGTTGTGAGGATTACCCTAACCTAAAATCTCGGCTGCACGTAAACACCCCTAGCTGAGTGTGAGTGTTAGGGTTAGTGTATGTGTTAGGTTTAGGGTGCTGGTTAGTGTTAGAGTTAAGTTTAGTGTTAGCATTGGTTTAGGATTTGATTTACTATTAGAGTTAGTGTTAGCTTTAGGGATACGTGTCCAGTACCTCGTTTACATCTATTACCATTTTTGCTCTATTACTTCTTTTAGTGTTAGGGATAGAGTTTGGGTTAAGTTTTGGGTTAGACATAGGTTTAGGTTGAAGTTTAGTGTTATGGCTCCATTACAACTATTACATATGTTAATCCCTGTTGCTTCAGTGCGTCTCTTACATCTATTAACCCCTAAACCCCTATAAAACCCCACCTCACACATTGCGAGGAAAACCCTAACCCATACTTTCGGTATCGTGAAAACACTCCTAGGTTAAAGTTAGTGTTAGGGTTAGTTTTAGGGTTAGGGTCAGGTTTTGGGTTTGGCTTAGGTTTAGAGTTAGGGTTAGGGGTTAGGTGTTATGGTTAGGGTTAGGATTAGACTTTGGGTTACAGCTCTGTTACATGTATTACTTCTATTAAGATCTGTTGCTCCTTTAAAGCTATTAGGGTTTGGGTTTGGGTTAGGGTTAGTGGTTACGGTTACAGATAGGATTAGGTTTAGGGCTAGGGTTAGGGCTATATTACATCTGTTAACCCCTGTTGCTCCATTACATCTATTACATCTATTAACCCCTGTTGCAAAACAACACCCCTACTCTCACCTCCGTTTGAGAGGAAATGCCTAGCCCAAAGTCTCGGTTGCTCTAAAAATGCTGTTGGTTAGGTTTAGGGTTATGGTTAGAGTGAGGATTTGGGTTAGGTTTAGGTTTAGTGTTGAGTTAGGGTTACGGTTAGGGTTAGGGTTAAGGTTAGGGTTACGACTCCATTACATCTATTGCATCTGTTAACCCCTGTTTCCATTAAGTCTATTACATCTATTAACTCTTAAAACTCTAAAACACCCCTACTCTCATGCACGGTTGTGAAGAAAACACGAACCCAAACCCTCGGTTGTGCGAAAACACCCCTAGTTTAAGGTTAGAGTCAGGGTTAGAGTTAGGGTTAGGGCTATGGGTTAGAATTTGGGTTAGGGTTGGCTTTGGGTTTGTTTTAGGGTTAGGACTAAGCTTAGGGTTAGAGTCAGTGTTTGTTTTACAGCTCCGTTACATCTATTACATCTATTAAACCCTGTTGTTCCATATCCTCTATTAGGGTTAGATTTAGGTTTAGGGTTTGGGTTACGTTTATTGTTACGGTTAGGTTTAAGGATATTGCTAGGGTTAGGTTTAGGTTTAGGGCTCCATTACATCTATTACATCTGTTAACCCCAGTTTCTCCATTATGTCTATTACATCTATTAACCCCTAAACCCCTAAAACACCCCTACTCCTCGGGTGTTTTACATCTATTAACCCCTAAACTCTAAAACACCCCCTACAGTTGCAAGGAAATCCGTAACCCAAATCCTCGGCTGCACGAATACACCCCTATGTTTATTTTAGTGTTAGAGTTAGGGCTATGGGTAAGGGTTAGGGTTAGGTTTAGGGTTTTGTGACTTTTTTTTTCTGGGTTAGGGTTAGGGTTGGGTTAGGGTTTGTTTTAGGTGTATGGTTAGGGTTACGGCTCCAGTACATCTATTAACCCCTGTTGCTCCTTTACATCTTAATACTCTCTCTCTCCAATATTGAGGAAAACCCTTACCCAAGCTCTTGGTGGTGTGAAAACACCCCTACGTTAAGGTTAGGGTTATGGTTAGGGTTAGGGTTAAGTTTTGGGTTAGGTTTCAGATTCGTGTTGGTTTAGGGTTAGGGGTTAGGGATTAGGGTTTAGGTTAGGTGTTAGAGTTAGCGTTAGGATTAGATTTAGGTTTACAGGTGTGTTAAATGTAGTGCATCATTAACACTTGTTGCTCCTTTAAATCTGTTATGGTTAGGGTTTGGGTTACTGTTAGGTTTTTGGGTTATGGATAGGGTTAGGGTTAGGTTTAGGGTCAGGTTTAGGGCTACATTACATCTATTACATCTATAGACTCCTGTTGCTCCATTACATCTATTAGGGTTAGAGTTAGGGTTGGCAGTTAGGTTTAGCATGAAGGATGAACTTTGGGTTAGGTTTAGGCTTAGGGCTCCATTACATCTATTACATCTGTTAACCCCTGTTGCTCCATGACATCTATTACGTCTATGAACCCCGAAATCCCTAAAAGGCCTCTACTCTCACCCCCGGTTGTGAGGAAAACCCTAAATAAAACTTCCATTTGCGCGAAAACTCTCCCAGCTTAGGTTTAGTCTTAGGGTTACCGATAGGGTTATGGGTTCAGGCTGGCGTTAGCATTGGGTTAGGTTTAGGGTTACTGTTAGGGTTAGGGTTAGGATTAGGGATACGGCTCCATTATCTCAGTTCCATCTCTTACCCCTGTTGCTCTATTACATCTTTAAGGGTTAGGGTTAGGGTTAGGTTTATGGTTGGGTTAGGGATAGGGTTAGGGCTTAGGTGTTAATGTTCCTGTTAGGTTTAGACTTAGGTTAGGATTAGGGGTACAGCTCCATTACCTCTCTTACATCTACTATTCTTTTTGCTCTATTACATTTTTTAGGATTAGGGATAGAGTTAGGGTTTAGGGTTTAGGATTAGGGTTAGAGGTAGGGCTAGGTTTAAAATTAATGCTAGGGCTCCATTACAGCTATTACATCTGTTAGGGTTAGGGTTACGGCTCCATTACATCTATAACATCTATTTACCCCTGTTACTGCATTACATCTATTAGGATTAGAGTTAGGGTTATCGGTTATGGTTAGCGTTAGGGATATTTTTAGGGTTAGGTTTAGGCTTAGTGCTCCATTACATTTATTACACCTCTTAAAGCTTGTTTTTCCTTCAAGTCTATCACGTCTTACAACCCCTAAACCCCTAAGAGAAACCTCTTGGTTAGGGTTAGGGTTAGGGTTACTGTTAAGGTTTCTTTTCATCTATTATATCTGTTAACTCCTGTTGTTCCATTACGTCTATTACATCTATTAACACTTAAGCCCCTAAAACACCCCTACTATCACAGCTGTTTGTGAGGAAACCCCTAACTCAAACTCTCAGTAGCTCGAAAACACTCCTAGGTTAGGCTTAGGGTTAGGGTTATGGTCAGTGTTAGGGTTATGTTTAGGGTTAGGTTAAGGTTAGGGTTAGGGTTAGGGTTAGTGTTAGTGTTAGGGTTAGGTTTAGGATTAGGGTTAGTTCTACGCCTCCTTTACATGTATTACATCTATTAACCCGTGTTGCTCCATTACATCTATTAGGGTTAGAGTTAGGGTTAGGGGTTAGGGTTGGGGTTAGGGTTTGGGTTAGGGATATTGTTAGGGTTCGGTTTAATCTCAGGGCTCCATTACATCTATTAGGCTCAGTCTTAGTGTTAGGGTTAGAGTTAGGGATATGGCTCCATTACCTCTGTTACATCTCTGACCCCTGATGCTCTAGAACAAATTTTAAGGTTAGGGTTATGTTTAGGCTTAGGGCTCCATTACATCTATTACATCTCCTAACCTCTCCTATTCCATTATGTCTATTACATCTATTAACCCTTAAACGCCAAAAACACCCCTATTCTCACGCCTGGTTGCAATGAAAAACCTAACCCAAACTCTCGGTTGCGCGCAATCACCCCTAGTTTATGGTTAGGGTTAGTCTTAGGGTTGGTGTTACTTCTATGTGTTAGTGTTAGGGTTAGGTTTAGGCTTAGGGTTGGGTTAGGGTTTGTTTTAGGGTTAGGGTGAGGGTTTCGGGGTAGGGTTAGGGTTAGGTTTAGTTTTATGGCTCCATTACATCTATTACATCTATTCACCCCTGTTGCTTCATTACATCTATTAGTTTTTGAGTTAGGGTTAGGGGTTAGGGTTAGGGATATTGTTAGGGTTATGTTTAGGATTAGGGCTCCATTACATCTGTTACATTTGTTAAGCCTCTTGCTCCACTACATCATCTATTAACACCTAAACCCTTAAGACACCCTTACTCTCACCCCCAGTAGCCAGGAAAACCTAACACAAAATCTCGTTTGCGAGAAAACACCCCTAGCTTATGGTTATGGTAAGGATTAGGGTTTTGGATGAGGGTTAGGTTTATGGGTTAGGGCTAGATTTAGGGTTAGTGTTAGGGTTAGGGTTACTGGTAGCGTTAGAGCTAGGGTTAGTGTTAGCATTGGGTTAGGGTTAGGGTTACAGTTAGGTTTAGGTTTAGGGTTATGGATACTGCTCCATTTCCTCTGTTACATCTATTACCCCTGTTGCTCTACTATATCATTTAGGCTTATGTTTAGGGTTAGGGTTTAGGGTTAGAGTTAGAAATAGAGTTAGAGTTAAATTTAGCTTTACGGCTCCATTACATGTGTTCCATGTTTTGACCCCTGTTGCTATATTACATCTATTAAATCTGTGAACCCCTGTTGCAAGAAAACTCCCCTATTCTTACCCACGGTTGTGAGGGAAACCCTAACCAAACCTCTCGGTGTCTCGAAAACAACTCTACGTTAGGTTTAGGGGTAGGGTTAGTGTTAGGTTTAGCATTAGGGCTAGCGTTATTGGTTAGCGTTAGTGTTAGGGTTAGGGATTGAGTTATGGTTAGGGTTTGGGTTAGAATTAGGTTTAGGGTTGGTTTTGGGTTAGGGTTCGGTTAGGGTTTGTTTCAGGTTTACGGTTAGGGGTTAGGGATTGGTTTGGTTTAGGTTTATGGCTCCTTTACATCTTTTACATCTATTAACACCTGTTGCTCCCTTACATCTATTAGGGTTATGGTTAGGGCTAGGGTTAGCCTTAGGTTTAAGGTTTCATTACATCTGTTATATCTGTTAACCCCTGCTGCTCCATTACGTCTATTACATCTATTAACATCTGTTGTTCCATTACGTCTATTACACCTGTTAACACTTAAACCCCTTAAATACCCCAACTATCACACCCGGTTGCGACGAAAACCCTAACTCAGACTCTCGGTTGTGCAAAAAAAACCCTTGCTTTTGTTTAATGTGGTGGTTAGCGTTTCTTTGTGGTTATTATTTGGGGTTCGTTTTACGGTTAGGGTTAGCATTAGGTTTGGGTTAGGGTTTGTTTTAGGTTTAGGCTTAGGGTTTAGGGGTTGGGGTTACCATTACGGTTGGGTTTAGTTTTACGCCTCCATTACCTCTACTACATCTGTTAACACCTCTTGCTCCATTACATCTATTAGTGTTAGAGTTAGGGTAAGGGGTTAGGGTTAGCGATATTGTTAGGGTTAGGTTTAGGCTGAGGGCTCCATTACATCTATTACATCTGTTAACCCTATTGCTCCACTACATCAATTACATCTATTAACCCCTAAATCCCTAAGACCCTCCTACTCTCACCGCCAGTTGCAAGGAGAAACCTAACCAAACTCTCGTTTGCGCGTATACATCCTTAGATTAGGGTTAGATTTAGGGTTATGGTTTTTGATGAGGGTTAGGTATATGCATTAGGGTTAGGTTTACGGTTAGGGTTTGGGTTACGGGTAGTGTTAGAGCTAGGGTTAGTGTTAGAGTTGGGTTAGGGTTAGGGTTCCAGTTAGGTTTAGGTTTAGGGTTAGGGATACGACTCCATTACCTTTGTTACATCTATTACCCCTGTTGCTCTACTACGTCTTTTAGGGGTAAGTTTAGGGTTAGGGTTTAAGTTTAGGGTTAGGGTTTAGGGTTAGTGTTAGAGATAGGTTTAGGGTTAGGATTAAGTTAAGGGTTAGGGCTCCATTACATCTGTTACATCTTTTGACCCCTGTTGCTGAATTACATCTATTAAATCTATTAACACCTCTTACAAAAAAACAGCCCTATTCTCACCCGCTTTTTCGAGGAAAACCCTATACCAAATTCTCGGTTGCTTGAAAACAACTCTTTGTCAGGTTTAGGCGTAGGGTTAGTGTTAGGTTTAGCGTTAGGTTTAGCGTTATCTATTAGGGTTAGTGTTAGGGTTAGGGTTTGAGTTATGGTTAGGGTTTGGGTTAGGATTAGGTTTAGGGTTGGTTTAGGTTTAGGGTTTGGTTAGGGTTTGTTTCAGGTTTACGGTTTAGGGTTTAGGGATAGGGGTTGGTTTATGTTTAGGTTTATGGCTCCTTTACATCTGTTACATCTATTAACACCTGTTGCTCCTTTACATCTATTAGGGTTAGAGTTAGGGCTAGGGTAGTGTTAGGGTTAAGGTTTCATTACATCTACTACATCTGTTAACTTCTGCTGCTCCATTATGTCTATTACATCTCTTAACATCTGTTTTTCCATTACGTCTATTACATCTGTTAACACTTAAACCCCTTAAACACCCCTACTATCACACCCGGTTGCGAGGAAAACCCTAACTTAGACTCTCGGTTGCGCAAAAAAAAACCCATGGTTGTGTTTAATGTGGTGGTTAGGGTTGGTTTATGGTTATTATTTGGGGTTCGTTTTGCGGTTAGGGTTAGGGTTAGGTTTGGGTTAGGGTTTGTTTTAGGTTTAGGCTTAGGGTTTAGGGGTTGGGGTTACCGTTAGGGTTAGGTTTAGTTTTACACCCCCATTACAGATATTACATCTGTTAACACCTCTTGCTCCATTACATCTATTAGTGTTACAGTTAGGGTAAGGGGTTGGGGTTAGGGATATTGTTGGTGTTAGGTTTCGCTTAGGCCTCCATTACATCTATTACATCTGTTAACCCTGTTGCTCCACTACATCAATTACATCTATTAACCCCTAAATCCCTAAGACCCTCCTACTCTCACCGCCAGTTGCAAGGAGAAACCTAACACAAACTCCGTTTGCGCGTATACATCCTTAGATTAGGGTTAGATTTAGGGTTATGGTTTTTGATGAGGGTTAGGTATATGCATTAGGGTTAGGTTAGGGTTTACGGTTAGGGTTACGGGTAGTGTTAGAGCTAGGGTTAGTGTTAGAGTTGGGTTAGGGTTAGGGTTCCAGTTAGGTTTAGGTTTAGGGTTAGGGATACGGCTCCATTACCTCTGTTACATCTATTACCCCTGTTGCTCTACTACGTCTTTTAGGGGTAAGTTTAGGGTTAGGGTTTAGGGTTAGTGTTAGAGATAGGTTTAGGGTTAGGATTAAGTTAAGGGTTAGGGCTCCATTACATCTGTTACATCTTTTGACCCCTGTTGCTGAATTACATCTCTTAAATCTATTAACACCTCTTACAAAAATCAGCCCTATTCTCACCCGCTTTTTAGAGGAAAACCCTATACCAAATTCTCGGTTGCTTGAAAACAACTCTTCGTCAGGTTTAGGCGTAGGGTTAGTGTTAGGTTTAGCGTTAGGTTTAGCCTTATCAATTAGGGTTAGTGTTAGGGTTAGGGTTTGAGTTATGGTTAGGGTTTGGGTTAGGATTAGGTTTAGGGTTGTTTAGGGTTAGGTTTCGGTTAGGGTTTGTTTCAGGTTTACGGTTAGGGGTTAGGGATTGGTTTGGTTTAGGTTTATGGCTCCTTTACATCTTTTACATCTATTAACACCTGTTGCTCCCTTACATCTATTAGGGTTATGGTTAGGGCTAGGGTTAGCCTTAGGTTTAAGGTTTCATTACATCTGTTATATCTGTTAACCCCTGCTGCTCCATTACGTCTATTACATCTATTAACATCTGTTGTTCCATTACATCTATTACATCTGCTAACACTTAAACCCCTTAAACACCCCTACTATCACACCCTCTTGCGAGGAAAACCCTAACTCAAACTCTCGGTTGCAGAAAAACACCCCTTGGTTACGTTTAGTGTGAGGGTTAGGGTTGGTTTATGGTTATTATTTGGGGTTCGTTTTACGGTTAATGTGAGGGTGAGGGTTGGGTTAGGGTTTGTTTTAGAGTTAGGCTTAGGGTTTAGGGGTTGGGGTTACCGTTAGGGTTAGGTTTAGTTTTATGGCTCCATTACATCTATTACATCTGTTAACCCCTCTTGCTCCATTACATGTATTAGTGTTAGAGTTAGGGTAAGTGTTTGGGGATATTGTTAGGGTTAGGCTTAGGCTTAGTCCTCCATTACATTTATTACATCTCTTAACTCTCTTGCTCCACTACATCTATTACATCTTTTTGCCCCTAAACCCCTAAGTCACTCCTACTCTCACCCCCGGTTGCAAGGAGAAACCTAACACAATCTCCGTTTGCGCGTACACACCAGTTAGATTAGGGTTACATTTAGGGTTATCGTTTAGGATGAGGGTTAGGTATATGCGTTAGGGTTAGGTTTACGGTTAGGGTTAGGGTTACGGGTAGTGTTAGAACTAGGGTTAGTGTTAGCATTGGGTTAGGTTTAGGGTTTCAGTTAGGTTTAGGTTTAGGGTTAGGGTTTCAGTTAGGTTTAGGTTTAGGTTTTGGTTTAGGGTTAGGGATACGGGTTTAGGGTTAGGGATACTGCTCCATTACCTCTGTTACATCCATTACCCCTGCTACCCGTAAACCCCTAAGACATCCACTACCCCTACCCTACATCTTTTAGGTATATGTTTAGGGTTAGAGTTAGGGTTAGGGTTAGGGTTAGCATTAGGGCTAGCGTTATTGGTTAGCGTTAGTGTTAGGGTTAGGGATTGAGTTATGGTTAGGGTTTGGGTTAGAATTAGGTTTAGGGTTGGTTTTGGGTTAGGGTTCGGTTAGGGTTTGTTTCAGGTTTACGGTTAGGGGTTAGGGATTGGTTTGGTTTAGGTTTATGGCTCCTTTACATCTTTTACATCTATTAACACCTGTTGCTCCCTTACATCTATTAGGGTTATGGTTAGGGCTAGGGTTAGCCTTAGGTTTAAGGTTTCATTACATCTGTTATATCTGTTAACCCCTGCTGCTCCATTACGTCTATTACATCTATTAACATCTGTTGTTCCATTACGTCTATTACACCTGTTAACACTTAAACCCCTAATACCCCAACTATCACACCCGGTTGCCACGAAAACCCTAACTCAGACTCTCGGTTGTGCAAAAAAAACCCTTGCTTTTGTTTAATGTGGTGGTTAGCGTTTCTTTGTGGTTATTATTTGGGGTTCGTTTTACGGTTAGGGTTAGCATTAGGTTTGGGTTAGGGTTTGTTTTAGGTTTAGGCTTAGGGTTTAGGGGTTGGGGTTACCACACAGGTTGGGTTTAGTTTTACGCCTCCATTACCTCTACTACATCTGTTAACACCTCTTGCTCCATTACATCTATTAGTGTTAGAGTTAGGGTAAGGGGTTAGGGTTAGCTCCCATATTGTTAGGGTTAGGTTTATGTGCTGAGGGCTCCATTACATCTATTACATCTGTTAACCCTATTGCTCCACTACATCAATTACATCTATTAACCCCTAAATCCCTAAGACCCTCCTACTCTCACCGCCAGTTGCAAGGAGAAACCTAACACAAACTCTCGTTTGCGCGTATACATCCTTAGATTAGGGTTAGATTTAGGGTTATGGTTTTTGATGAGGGTTAGGTATATGCATTAGGGTTAGGTTTACGGTTAGGGTTTGGGTTACGGGTAGTGTTAGAGCTAGGGTTAGTGTTAGAGTTGGGTTAGGGTTAGGGTTCCAGTTAGGTTTAGGTTTAGGGTTAGGGATACGACTCCATTACCTTTGTTACATCTATTACCCCTGTTGCTCTACTACGTCTTTTAGGGGTAAGTTTAGGGTTAGGGTTTAAGTTTAGGGTTAGGGTTTAGGGTTAGTGTTAGAGATAGGTTTAGGGTTAGGATTAAGTTAAGGGTTAGGGCTCCATTACATCTGTTACATCTTTTGACCCCTGTTGCTGAATTACATCTATTAAATCTATTAACACCTCTTACAAAAAAACAGCCCTATTCTCACCCGCTTTTTCGAGGAAAACCCTATACCAAATTCTCGGTTGCTTGAAAACAACTCTTTGTCAGGTTTAGGCGTAGGGTTAGTGTTAGGTTAGCGTTAGGTTTAGCGTTATCTATTAGGGTTAGTGTTAGGGTTAGGGTTTGAGTTATGGTTAGGGTTTGGGTTAGGATTAGGTTTAGGGTTGGTTTAGGTTTAGGGTTTGGTTAGGGTTTGTTTCAGGTTTACGGTTTAGGGTTTAGGGATAGGGGTTGGTTTATGTTTAGGTTTATGGCTCCTTTACATCTGTTACATCTATTAACACCTGTTGCTCCTTTACATCTATTAGGGTTAGAGTTAGGGCTAGGGTAGTGTTAGGGTTAAGGTTTCATTACATCTACTACATCTGTTAACTTCTGCTGCTCCATTATGTCTATTACATCTCTTAACATCTGTTTTTCCATTACGTCTATTACATCTGTTAACACTTAAACCCCTTAAACACCCCTACTATCACACCCGGTTGCGAGGAAAACCCTAACTTAGACTCTCAGTTGCGCAAAAAAAAACCCATGGTTGTGTTTAATGTGGTGGTTAGGGTTGGTTTATGGTTATTATTTGGGGTTCGTTTTGCGGTTAGGGTTAGGGTTAGGTTTGGGTTAGGGTTTGTTTTAGGTTTAGGCTTAGGGTTTAGGGGTTGGGGTTACCGTTAGGGTTAGGTTTAGTTTTACACCCCCATTACAGATATTACATCTGTTAACACCTCTTGCTCCATTACATCTATTAGTGTTACAGTTAGGGTAAGGGGTTGGGGTTAGGGATATTGTTGGTGTTAGGTTTCGCTTAGGCCTCCATTACATCTATTACATCTGTTAACCCTGTTGCTCCACTACATCAATTACATCTATTAACCCCTAAATCCCTAAGACCCTCTACTCTCACCGCCAGTTGCAAGGAGAAACCTAACACAAACTCCGTTTGCGCGTATACATCCTTAGATTAGGGTTAGATTTAGGGTTATGGTTTTTGATGAGGGTTAGGTATATGCATTAGGGTTAGGTTTACGGTTAGGGTTTGGGTTACGGGTAGTGTTAGAGCTAGGGTTAGTGTTAGAGTTGGGTTAGGGTTAGGGTTCCAGTTAGGTTTAGGTTTAGGGTTAGGGATACGGCTCCATTACCTCTGTTACATCTATTACCCCTGTTGCTCTACTACGTCTTTTAGGGGTAAGTTTAGGGTTAGGGTTTAGGGTTAGTGTTAGAGATAGGTTTAGGGTTAGGATTAAGTTAAGGGTTAGGGCTCCATTACATCTGTTACATCTTTTGACCCCTGTTGCTGAATTACATCTCTTAAATCTATTAACACCTCTTACAAAAATCAGCCCTATTCTCACCCGCTTTTTAGAGGAAAACCCTATACCAAATTCTCGGTTGCTTGAAAACAACTCTTCGTCAGGTTTAGGCGTAGGGTTAGTGTTAGGTTTAGCGTTAGGTTTAGCCTTATCAATTAGGGTTAGTGTTAGGGTTAGGGTTTGAGTTATGGTTAGGGTTTGGGTTAGGATTAGGTTTAGGGTTGTTTAGGGTTAGGTTTCGGTTAGGGTTTGTTTCAGGTTTACGGTTAGGGGTTAGGGATTGGTTTGGTTTAGGTTTATGGCTCCTTTACATCTTTTACATCTATTAACACCTGTTGCTCCCTTACATCTATTAGGGTTATGGTTAGGGCTAGGGTTAGCCTTAGGTTTAAGGTTTCATTACATCTGTTATATCTGTTAACCCCTGCTGCTCCATTACGTCTATTACATCTATTAACATCTGTTGTTCCATTACATCTATTACATCTGCTAACACTTAAACCCCTTAAACACCCCTACTATCACACCCTCTTGCGAGGAAAACCCTAACTCAAACTCTCGGTTGCAGAAAAACACCCCTTGGTTACGTTTAGTGTGAGGGTTAGGGTTGGTTTATGGTTATTATTTGGGGTTCGTTTTACGGTTAATGTGAGGGTGAGGGTTGGGTTAGGGTTTGTTTTAGAGTTAGGCTTAGGGTTTAGGGGTTGGGGTTACCGTTAGGGTTAGGTTTAGTTTTATGGCTCCATTACATCTATTACATCTGTTAACCCCTCTTGCTCCATTACATGTATTAGTGTTAGAGTTAGGGTAAGTGTTTGGGGATATTGTTAGGGTTAGGCTTAGGCTTAGTCCTCCATTACATTTATTACATCTCTTAACTCTCTTGCTCCACTACATCTATTACATCTTTTTGCCCCTAAACCCCTAAGTCACTCCTACTCTCACCCCCGGTTGCAAGGAGAAACCTAACACAATCTCCGTTTGCGCGTACACACCCTTAGATTAGGGTTACATTTAGGGTTATCGTTTAGGATGAGGGTTAGGTATATGCGTTAGGGTTAGGTTTACGGTTAGGGTTAGGGTTACGGGTAGTGTTAGAACTAGGGTTAGTGTTAGCATTGGGTTAGGTTTAGGGTTTCAGTTAGGTTTAGGTTTAGGGTTAGGGTTTCAGTTAGGTTTAGGTTTAGGTTTTGGTTTAGGGTTAGGGATACGGGTTTAGGGTTAGGGATACTGCTCCATTACCTCTGTTACATCCATTACCCCTGCTACCCGTAAACCCCTAAGACATCCACTACCCCTACCCTACATCTTTTAGGTATATGTTTAGGGTTAGAGTTAGGGTTAGGCTAGTTTTAGGGTTAGGGCTCCATTACATCTATTACATCTGTTGATCCCTTTTGCTAAATTACTTCTATTAAATCCATTAACCCCTGTTGCAAGAAAACACCCCTTTTCTCATTCCAGTTGGCAGGAAAACCGTAACCCATACTCTCAGTTGCTCGAAAACAACTCTACATTAGGTTTAGGGCTAGGGTTAGCGTTATCGGTTAGGGTTATTGTTAGGGTTAGGGTTAGGGTTCGGGTTTGGAATAGGTTTAGGGTTGGGAAAGGGTTAGAGTTAGGGTTAGGGTTAGGGTTCTGTTAGGGTTAGGTTAAATCTATTAACACCTGTTGCAAGAAAACACTCTTATTCTCACTCCCCGGTTGCAAGGAAAACCCTAACCAAAACTCTCGGTTGCTCAAAAAACACTCTACATTAAGTTTAGGTGTAGGGTTAGTGTTAGGTTTAGGGTTAGCTTTAGCGTTATCTGTTAGGTTTTTTGTTACGGTTAGGGTTAGGGTTTGGGTTAGGGTTAGGTTTAGGTTTAGGATTAGTGTTTAGGAGTTAGGGTTTGGCTTAGGTTTAGGTTTATGGCTCCTTTACACCTCTTACATCTGTTAACACCTGTTGCTCCTTTATATCTATTATTGTTAGGGTTAGGGTTAGGGCTATGGTTAGTGTGATGGTTAAGGCATCATGACATGTATTACATCTGTTAACCTTTCTGCTCCATTATGTCTATTACATTCATTCACATCTGTTGTTCCATTACGTCTATTACATCTGTTAACACTTAAACCTCTTAAACACCTGTAGTATCACACCCGGTTGCGAGGAAAACCCTAACTCAAACTCTCAGTTGCACGAAAATACTTCTAATTTAGGGTTAGGGCTAGTTCTACAGCTCTTTACGTCTATCACATCTATTAACCCCTGTTGCTCCGTTACATCTATTAGGGTTAGAGTTAGTGTTAGCGGTTAGGTTTAGGCGTATTGTTAGGGTTAGGCTTAGGCTTAGGGCTCCATTACATCTATTATTGTTACTGTTAGGGTTAGGGTTCGGTTAAGGTTAGTTTTAGTGTCAGGGTTAGTGGTTAGAGGTTAGGGATTGGGTTAGGTTTAGCTTTATGTCTCCTTTACACCTGTTACATCTATTAAGACCTGTTGCTCCTTTACATCTAATAAGGTTACGGTTAGGGCTAGGGTTAGTGTTTGGGTTAAGGTTTCATTACATCTATTACATCTGTTAACTCCTGCTGCTCCATTATGTCTATTACATCTATTAACGCCTGTTGTTCCATTATGTCTATTACATCGATTACCCCTTAAGCATCGGAAACACCCCTACTCTCACACCCGGTTGGCAGGAAAACCCTAACTCAAGCTCTCGGTTGTACGCAAACACCCCTAGGTTACGGTTATGCTTAGTCTTAGGGTTGGGCCTAGGGCTATGTTTTTGATTAGTGTTAGGGTTAGGGTTGGGTTAGGGTTTGTTTTAGGGCTAGGGTTAGAGTTTAGGGATTAGGGTTATAGTTAGGGTTATGTTTACGGCTCCATTACATCTACTACATATATTTACCACTGTTGCTGCATTACATCTATTATTGTTAGAGTTAGGGTAAGGGTTTAGGGACATTGTTAGGGTTAGGTTTAGGCTTAGGCCTCTATTACATCTATTACATCTGTTAACCCCTGTTGCTCTAATACATCTATTTCATCTATTAACCCGTAAACCCCTAAGACACCCCTACTCTCCCTCGCGGTTGCAAGGAAATCCCCAACACAAACTCTTTTTTGCGCGAAAGCACTCCTAGTTTATATTGAGGGTTAGGGTTAGGGTTTAGGATGAGGTTTAGGTTTATGGGTTAGGGTTAGGTTTACTGTCAGGGTTCCAGTTAGGTTTAGGTTTGGGGTTAGTGATACGGCTCCATTACCACTGTTACATCTATTACTCCCTTTCCTCTACTACATCTTTCAGGGTTATGTTTAGGGATAGTGTTTAGGGCTAGGGTTAGAGATAGGGTTAGGTTTACGGTAAAGTTAAGGGTTAGGGCTCCATTACATCTGTTACATCTTTTGACCCCTGTTGCTAAATTACATCTATTAAATTGATTAACACCTTTTGCAAGAAAACACCCCTATTCTCAGCCCTGGTTGCGATGAAAACTCTAACCCAAACTCTCGGTTCCTCTAGTACAACTCTATGTTAGGTTTAGTGGTAGGGTTACTGTTAGGTTTAGGGTTTAGGGTGAGTGTTATGGGTTATGGTTAGGGTTAGGGTTATGGTTAGGTTTAGGTTTAGGGTTGGGTTAGGGTTAGGGTTTGGGTTAGGGTTAGGTTTAGGGTTAGGGTTCAGTTAGGTTTTGTTTTGGGTTTATGGTTAGGTGTTAAGTGTTAGGGTTTGGGTTAGGTTTAGGTTTATTGCTCCTTTACACCTGTTACATCTATTAACACCTGTTGCTCCTTTACATCTATTAGCGTTAGGGTTAGGGTTAAGGCATCAGTACATCTATTGCATCTCTTAACCCCTGCTGATCCATTACCTCTATTACATCTATTATCATTTGTTGTTCCATTACGTCTGTTTCATCTATTAACACTTAAACCCCTAAAACACCCCTACCATCACACCTGGTTTCGAGGAAAACCCTAACTCAATCTCTCGGTTGTGCGAAAACACTCCTAGGTTAGGGTTAGTGTTTGGGTTTTGTTCAGGGTTATGTTTACTTCTACAGCTCCTTTACATTTATTACATCTGTTAACCTGTGTTCCTCTATTGCATCTATTTGGGTTAGAGTTAGTGTTAGGGGTTAGGGTTAGGGATATTGTTAGGGTTCAGTTTAGGCTTAGGGCGCCATTACATTTTTTAGGTTTAGGGATACGACTCCATTTTCTGTGTTACATCTATGACCCCTGTTGCTCTGCTACATCTTTTAGGGTTAGGTTTATGGTTATGGTTACAGCTCCATTACATCTGTTACATCTTTTTGCTCCTGTTGTTCCATTATGTCTATTACATCTATTAACCCTAAAACACTGAAAACACCCCTACTCTAACACTTGATTGCAAGGAAAACCCTAACCCAAACTCTCACTTGCGCGCAAACACCCCTAGGTTATGGTTAGGGTTAGGGTTATGTTTAGGGTTAGCGTTAGGTTTAGTTTTACGTCTCCATGACATCTATTACATCTATTATCCCCTCTTGCTCCATTACATCTATTAGGGTTATAGCTAGTGTTAGGGGTTAGGGTTAGGGATATTGTTAGGCTTATGTTTAGACTTAGGGCTCCATTACATCTATTACATCTGTTAACCCCTGTTGCTCCACTGTGTCTATTACATCTATTAACCCCTAAACCCCTAAGTCACGTCTACTCTCACCCCCGGTTGCAAGGAAAATCCTAACCCAAACTCTCGGTTGCTCGAAACAACTCTACGTTAGGTTTAGGGTTAGGGTTAGAGTTAGGTTTAGCGTTAGGTTTAGTGTTATGTGATAAGTTTTAGGGTTAGGTTTAGGGTTAGGGCTCCATTACATCCATTACGTCTCTTGACCTCTTTTGTTCCATTACTTCTATTACATCTATTAAGCCCTGAAACCAAAAAACACTTCTACCCTTCTACTCGGTTGCGACGAACACCCTAACCCAATCTCTCAGTTGTGCGAAAACACCCCAAGTTTTGGGTTAAGGTTAGGGTTAGGGTTAGGTCTATGGGTTGGGCTTAGGGTTAGGGGTAGGTTTAGAGTTAGGGTTAGGTTTCGGTTAGGGTTAGGGTTATTGGTTGGGTTAGGGTCAGAGTTAGCAGTTAGGGTTATGGTTAGCGTTAAGGTTAGGGTTATGGCTCCATTACATCTTACATCTCTTAAACCCTTTTGTTCCTTTAAGTCTATTACATCTATTAACCTCTAAACCCCTAAATCACCCCTACTTTCACAACTGGTTTCAAGGAAAACCCTAACTCAAACTCTTGGCTTCATGAAAACACTCCTAGGTTAGAGTTACATTTAGGTTTAGGGTTAGGTTTAGGGTTAGGGTTAGGGTTAGGGGTAGGGTTAGGGTTAGGGTTAGGTTTAGGGTTGGGTTAGGGTTAGTTTTAGGGTTAGGGTTAGGTTTAGGGTTGGTTTAGGCTTTTCTTTAGGGTTAGGGTTAGTGGTTAGGGGTTAGGGTTTGGGTTAGGGTTGGGTTTAGTTTTACGGCTCCATTACGTCTAATACATTTATTAAGCCCTGTTTCTCCATTCCATCTATTAGGGCTAAAGTTTGGGTTGGTGGTTATGGTCAGGGTTAGGGTTAGGGTTACTTTTAGGGTTGGGGTTAGGTCTATGGTTTAGGGTTAGGGTTAGTGTTTGTTTTAGGTTTAGGGTTATGGGTTAGGTTTTACGGTTATGGTTAAGTGTAGTTTTACAGCTCCTTTACCTGTATTACATCTCTTAACCCCTGTTGCTCCATTACATCTATTAGGGCTAGTGGTAGGGTTACGTGTTAGGTTTAGAGTGAGAGATATATTTAGGGTTAGGTTTAGGCTTAGGTCTCCATTACATCTATTACATCTGTTAACCCCTGTTGCTCCAGTATGTCTATTTCATCTATAAACCCCTAAACTTCTAAGGCACTCCTACTTTCTCCCCCGGTTTCGAGGAAAACGCTAACACAAACTCTCACTTAGGCGAAAACATCCCTGCCTTATTTTTAGGGTTAGGGCTAGCGTTATTTTTAGGCTTATGGGTTAGAGTTAGGTTTAGGGTTAGGGTTAGTGTTAGGGTTAATGTTAGAGTTAGGCTTAGCCTTAGCATTGAGTTAGGGTTACAGTTAGGGTTAGGTTTATGGTTAGGCTTAGGGTTAGGTTAGTTATGGTTTGGGTTAGACTTAGGTTTAGGTTTACAGCTCCATTGCATCTATTATATCTATTATCTTGTTTTGCTCCACTACACCTTTTAGTGTTTTGTGTTAGGGTTAGGGGTTAGTGTTGGTGTCAGTATTATGGTTAGGGTTAGGGTTAGGGATATCATTAGGGTTAGGTTTAGGCTTACAGCTCCATTACATCTATTACATCTGTTAACCCCTCTTGCTCCATTATGTCTATTACATTTATTAACCCATAAAACACCCCTACTCTCACCTCTGATTTCGAGGAAAAGCCTTACACAAACTCTCGTTTGCGCTAAACACCCCTATGTTAGAGTTAGGGTTAAGTTTAGTATTAGGTTTTGGTTAGGGTTAGGTTTATGTTTAGGGCTCTTTTACATCTCTTCCATCTGTTAAACCCTGTTGCGCCATTACATCTATTAATGTTTGAGTTAGGGTTAGGGATAGGTTTTAGGGTTACGGATAGGGTTAGGGTTAGGATTAGGGGTTACGGTTACGGATAGGATTAGTGTTAGTGTTAGGGTTCCATTATGTCTATTATATCTGTTAATCCCTCTTACTCCATTACCTCTAATAGGGTTAGGGTTATGGTTAGGGAGAGGTGTTAGAGTTACGGATAGTGTTATTGTTAGGATTAGGGGTTAGGGTTACGGATAGGGTTAGGGTTAGGTTTACGGCTCCATTACATCTATCACCTCTGTTAATCCCTGTTGCTTCATTACTTCTATTACATCTATTAACACCTGTTGAAAGAAAAGTCCCCTACTCTCATCCTCTGTTGCGAGAAAAATGCTTACCCAAACTCTCGCTTGTGCGAAAACAACCCTAATTTAAGGTTAGAGTTAGGTTTAGGGTTAGGGTTATGGGTTAGGGTTAGGGCTAGGTTTAGGTTTACGGGTTAGGGTTACAGTTAGGGTTAGTGTTACGTTTATGCTTAGGGTTATCTCTCCATTATATCTATTACATCTATTAACCCCTGTTGCTCCATTACATGTATCAGGGTTAGTGTTATGGTTAGGGTTAGCAGTTAGGGTTAGGATTAGGGTTAGTGTTAGGGTTAGGGCTCCATTACATCTATTTCATCTTTTAACCCCTCTTGCTCCATGACGTCTTTTACATCTATTAACCCCGAAACCCCTAAAACACCCCTACCCTTACACCCGGTTGCGAGGAAATCCCGAACCCAAACTCTCAGTAGTGCGAAAACACCCCTAGGTTAAGGTAAGGGTTAGGGTTAGTGTTTGATTTATGTCTTAGTGTTAATCTTTGACTTAGGTTTAGGCTTAGGCTTAGGCTTACATTTGGATTTAGATTTACGTTTAGGCTTAATTTTAGGGTTACTGTTTGCGTTAGATTTAGGTTTAGTTTTGAAAACTGTCCTGGGTTCAGCAGTAGCAGTCATGTTTCTCCTCCTTGGTAGCTGGTGCAGTGCAGTGTTTTGACTTTCGGCTCGGGAACAGAGCTGATAGAGATGTTTTGGTTTGGCCAAGGACTTTGTGAGCCTCATGCTCTGCCAGGGAGGAGGGGAAGTCAGGAGGAAGCAGAGACAGGACACCTGACCCAAACTGACCAAAGAGGTATTCCATACCACAGCACGTCATGCCCAGGAGGTAACTGGGAGTTAGCCGGAAGGGCTGGGAGACTGCAGGGTTGGAGGAGGTATCAGTCGGAGCTTGGTCGGGCTTGGGGGGCGAGTTATCGGTCAGCGGGTGGTAAGGTGCTGTATTCTCTTCCCTTGTTATTTCCTTTATCATTATTATCATTGGTGGTAGCAGTAGTGATTTGTGTTATACCTTAGTTACTAAACTGTTCTTATCTCAACCTGTGGGAGTTGCATTCTTTTGATTCTCCTCTCCGTCCCTCCGAGAGCAGGGGGAGGGCAAGAAAGGGGGGGAAGTGAGCGAACGAATTACCTGACTGGGTTTAAACCACGACAAAAACGTAACCGTGATCGTAGAAATAGCTGTAACAACTTTCACATTGTTCACTTTGTTACATTTACAATGTACTCTCTCTCTCTCTGTCTATATATATATATATATATATATATATAAAATTTTACCCTCAGTTTGTTACAGTTACGGTGGAAGAAAGGCCCTTCCCATTTTTTCCAGTTAGGGTTGGGGTTGGGCTTGGGTGTCAGTGTTAGGGTTGAGGGGTGAGTGGTGAGAGGTCAGGGGTCAGAGGTCAAAATGTCAGCCAAGAAGATGCCCAGAAGTGTCTCGAAGTGCATAACAAAGTGGGCCTTGGTGTAACTAAGTTCCCTTTCATCTTTGGGTTAGGTTTGGGGAAACTTTTTTCATTGTCGAGGTTGGAGTCTGAGGTGAGGGGTTAGGGGTCAAAATTTCAGAGGTCAGAGGTCAAAGGTCATTGTCAGGGCCACGGTCACTGTTTCTGGGTTATTGTACGGGTTGGGGTTATGGGTTGAGGTTAGGGTAGGGATTTTGAGCATCGGGGTTATGCTCAGAGGTCGGAAGTCACTTTTCAGGAGGTCAAAGGTCACGCATCAGTGGTCGGGAGTAAGATCAGGGCGTCGATCCGGGGAGTGAAGCGTAACAAAGTTGCCCTCACACTGGGTTTAGGGTTAGGGCTGGGGTGGGGTGGGAGGTTGGGAGTCAGGGGTCGAAAGGTCAAAGGTCAGATCACTCAGTGATTCTATGATTCTATAGGCAAGAACCAATTGATATAATCTGTAGCCCAGGCACACGTGTGTTATTGCTGCAAAAGATGATGTCGCCTAGTTTGTGTAGCAGAGCAAGTCTAGTCTCTGAGATAAGAAGTGATCTGTTTGTCTAGCTATTGTAGAGAGGTGGTAGTCCATAGACAGTACTTCTTTACTATTTGGTGTTGAAATGGTGCAGAAAAATAATTAAATGTTATCTATTCTTTATTGTAGTACTCAGGGGAAGAACTGATTCTATTTCAGCATTGTGGTTTGTTGATATTGCCCTTCTCTGAAGTACACTGAAAGACCTTTTGAAGCAATGAAAGATGTTTTCCACTTTGTAAATATCAGTAATACCCAGTGTGATTGTCCATCACCGTATCAAACAGCTACTAATGGAACATACAACATGAACTCCCACACTTTAGCAAAATTTAACAACATGCCCTCTTTTCCCCCAACTTTTTGGCATTTGAAGTTACCAAAAAGAAGTGGAGAGCAACAGACACTTTAGTGACCAGCCCTGAAAATAGAGTGTAGTAAATGTCTTTTCTTCAAGGAAGCCTTGAGGATGTCTGGGTTTTCTCAGTCTAAAATCAACAAGTTAGAGGAAGGTGACAAGAAAGGAGGGCTTATTTCTAATACAGCAGATTCACTCTGTACAACAGCCCAGGGAAAGATTATAATTTGTCTTCTAGATGGGAGAAGACTTCACTAGCTGCAGCATGCATACATAAGAGCCATGTGAAAAGCCTCATTGACATCATTTATGTTTATTAATCTGATCTCTTCATTCTTCCCATCCACTGAAGAGTTGCCCTACAGGAGAAAGAGCTTAATAAAGCCGTTTTTGCACCTCACTTAGATGTAGAGAAAAAAAAAAACTAAAGATCAAATACAACCACTTTAATATTATTATTTTTTTAACCTATATGGAGCTCCTTATACAATATTTTAACTCTTTAAACTCTTCAAACAAGGAACATACTAGAAAGCAGCCTCAACATGAGACCAAATCCAACTTCACATGTATTCAGCAGGACTGATGATAGGGATTTTATTTTACATATTGCAAATAATAGAACTATTTAGAACTGTTTCATCACCTCTTTGTGTCTGAGATCCTTTCATAGGCTCCTAGTTTTGAGGAGTACTACTGTTCTCCCTTGCTCTGCACCAATTTGTAGCCAATGTTCCTTCAGTCCTCCTCCTAATGTTTTTTGAAAGAAATGCAAAGGGAGAGAAACAAGAGAAAGAGGAAGGAGACTCCCAGAGTTCAGAGTCACAGAATTTGATAGGGTCACTGATGCAAATGGCTTCTTTCTCATCTGGCAAATCAAGAAAAAGATGCAGAAGCTGGGACTGGGCACAACAAAAGCAGAAGCAAGGTGCCTGCATGCTGCTTTGAGGGGAAGTAACCCTTCAGGAGGGTTTTATTAGTGGTGCAGTGCCTTCATCCACATATAAAGTTTTCAGATCTTAATCAACTGGCTATTAATACTAAACAGCAGCATTTGTTCTCACACTAGGTTAGGTGTGCCTCTTATCTCATCTTTTGCTATCCGAAAGGACAAGCTTAGATCATTCCAGCCCACCATTTCTGCCCTTCAGATCTCAGGAAGCAGCGGGAGGGAATTACTGAGACCATAGAGATTAAGTGTTCCTAAGTTCCAAGTAAGAAACACAACAACATAATGGATATTGAGCAAATACCTTGCAGACAAAGACACACAAAAAAAGTTAAAAATAAAAGCACCAACACTGTTGACCTTTCCAGGCAATTCCGTATAATCCTTCTCTTCTATGGAGATATTCTTCCTTGCACATCAGTATCTCCAGTACAGCAACTGCAATTCTTTCCTCCCAAAAGAAAGAAAAAGCATTTGTGCCTGAAGATTAACAGCCTAACATAAGAGCAGAGTTACTCTAAGAGTTGTGCCTAACATAACAGCAGAGCTGTTTCAGTGCTCTAGCTAATAAATATCTAATTTAGAGTAAGAAAAGTAATATGGTACTGCCTTTGAGCTTTTTTGCAATGATCTTTCATATTTAGTAATAAAGGATCGTCTTGGCTGAGCAGCTGGACAGAAAGGACTCTGGATCCAATAATGTTAGAATTGAAGCTCATTCCTTTATTTCTGTGTAGTTCATTCTCCCTGCTTCCACAAACACACGGCTCAACAGTTGATTCCCCAAACCCAAACAGTTTTACATACATGCACTGCTTATGGCACTACTAGTTATGCCTTTATGTTCTGCCCCTTTTCAGGGCAGGATTTGATTTCCATCGACTGTGTTGTTTCCTCTTATTTCTACCTTTTAAAAACAGTAACTATGCTGGGCCTCACCAGATAGGAAAGGGGTCTTTCTGGGCAGTTACCATGGCTGAGCTGTCCTTTTGGAGTTCTTTACACATATTTCACACATTTTAAACTAGTAGTCCATTAAAAATAGATAGAGGGGCCAAGCTCTGAGTTTCCCAGAATGCTCCTGCACTGCAGACAGGAAGAACCCCTTCTAAGGTGAGAAACAGTAAGGTTCCATGGCAATTCTTGCATGAGAGCCTTCACTGTGATTCTCTTGCTCATCGGAATTTTCAGACTCTGGGGTTCTTTTTTTTGTTGTTTCTTGGCAATCTGTTATGGACAATGCCAACACAGCCAAGTGGTTTTGACCTAGCTGTGATCTGGCATCAGTGCCTGTACCTTTTGCTCCCACCTTCATTGTCATAGGATCACAGACTGGTTTCGGGTGGAAGGGACCTTAAAGCTCTTCCAGTTCCAATCCCCTGTCACGAGCAGGGGCACCTTCCACCAGACCAGGTTGCTCCAAGCCCCATCCAAACTGGCCTTGAACACTGCCAGGGATGGGGCAGCCACAGTTTCTCTGGGCAACCTGTGCCAGGGCCTCACCACCCTCACAGAGAAGAACTTCTTTCCAAGATCTCATCTCAATTTCCCCTTTGTCAGTTTAAAGCTATTTCCCCTTGTCCTGCCCCTACAGGCCCTTGTCACGTGCCCCTCTCCAACTTTAGGTATTGTAAGGCTTGGCATGAGATCCATTTTGGGAGGAACATAATCAGATGCATAAAATAAGGAACACACAAAAGCAGGAATATGGTAGCTGTCTTGTCTGTCTCCAGAGATGAAGGAAAGCATTGGGAACAGCTCATGCACAGAAGTGGCACACAGTGTTAGGGGGACACACTTATGTTACACGTCTGACTGCATTGGAAATTCACAGTGCAGCTGGACTAGTTTTCACTAGAATTGCACCGTGTTTTCACTAGAATTACACCAACATGAGAACTCTAGAGGTTCTCATGTTCTTTCTATGAGCTCTCTGAATCTCTTGTCTAAATCCAGTTCAAACATAATGTGGAAGGTAAGAGCAAAGCCTTCACTTTGTTTTTCTGTCCCACCTGGAGACTCAGTTGTACTGTTTGTGCTGGCAGTGAGAATTCACAGCCCTGCTTAGTCCATGTTAAAATGTTGTATACCAGGTGTCCCGTGTGCATGAGAGAGAAACCTACCACATTTGGCTGACTGAGGCTGGCTCAAATCAAAGTGGATTGAGTAAGACTGAGGATGTACATCTCATCTTCTCTACCCCCAAATGCATTTTGCAATTTCACCCTAAACCATGAATGTGAAAGGCTTCTCACAAAGTACAGTTAGGAGAAGCTTCAGCATGAGAAACAGAGGCAGACTGAACTAAAGGCAGCAGCTGAGTTGGCAGAGCAGTGATCATGGGAAAACACATGGTTTGAATGTTTAAACTCCATTAGTTTAGCACACTGGCATACACCATCATTAGTTACAAACCAGAATGCACAGAAGGAGAACCAGAGAACGGCTTTGTGACTGCCTGTTCTGAAAGCCTGTGAGGAAAGCAGTGACATGACATTTAGATCAGGACACAGGGACTAGCTAAAAATGATCCTAAAGTAACAGCACGACTGACTAGACCGCTGATTTAAATTTCCCTTAAAAGAGGGACACAGAAATATCAGGGTAACTCTAAGAAACAAAACATCAATTAGTGGAAGTGCTTTATGCTGAAGTGCAAGGGAGATGAATGCATACAATTTTAATTTGGTCTACATCTTCTCTGAGGGCATTTTCAGTACAGAAGGAAGCACACTAACCTACAGAACTCAACAGTGAAATGCCTCATAGAATGCCTCTTCCATGTAGTCAGTGGAAAATGCTGCAATTAGCAAATGACCCCTTTGCAGATTATTTGCTTTTTCCAGCCTGCATTGCTCAGTAGGCCCTCAAATACATTGTGGTCCAGGTGATGCATTTCTTATAGAACCACCAGATTTCATTTTACATTGCCTTTTCTTCAAATCTAAAACCAAGGGGCAATAAAAGAGAAGGAAGAGATGTAACCAAAATAAAACCACTGGGAATTCCAACTCACCAGCTTTGTGCAGATAATGACTCCCCTCTATTTCTCCAACCTCTATTCCTCCATCCCACATAGGTAAAAGTAATGTTCAACTAGCAAAAATGAAATCAGCATGATTTCCCTTTTTCTTCAGGGTTTTTTGACAAGAACTAACTCCTGCTTGGGGATGGAATATGAGAATGGGTTATTATATTTGAAAAAAAAAAAGAAAAATTCTATAATCAGTTTTTTGCTTTGTCCAGAGCTGTGTCTGGCACGGCACCAGGCTCACACAGCTGACCATAAATACCACAAAGTATTTCAGATGGGATTCTCATGTCAGCTCAGAGGCTCAGGAGAGACCCCCGTATTCTTCATTTAGAAATCATTTCATTTAATACAAATTCAGGAGCTGTTTCAAATCACAATATTGAAGTAAAACAATTTAGTAATAATAATAATAATAATAAAACAACAAGCAGCTGATGGTAAAGCACAGGCTTCAGTCTTAATGCATTAGATAAGCCACATCATAGTTTGCACCCTGTAGCTGATGTGAAATTTATACTTCATGCTCCATGTATGAAGACTTACTAAATTTAAACAGATGAGGCAGACATGGGTACAACTCCACAGGAGAAGCAGAATAAACAGAAAGCCAGTCCTGTGAAGGGAGGAGAGCATGATGCTACTCCCTCAGGACCATGATGAGGCACATAGATGACAAGGAAAAGAGTAGCCCTGCCAAAGCAAAAGGCTTTGGCACACTACCTCACTGGAAGGACCTGGCAGAGGCCAACAGAGGAGCATCAGATAACAAGCTGACCATACCTCCCCATGAAGAGATCTGCTTGTGCCACGGGATGTGCCTGAGCAATTCTGAGGTGACAGCTTGTCCTACATGTTTGTAGTTGCACCATACCAGAGGGAACACAGAGCAAATAATCAGCTTGAAAGCTATTAAACTACAGAGGATCAGGGTCAGACTTTCTGCTGATGTATATCAGTGAGAATTTTGTGCTGTTCTCTCTTTTCATTTGAGTACCGCATTTTGGCATGGTCACCTCAAATTGGTTGCAATTTACAGGCATGTTATCCTCGCAGCTGGGTATCAATGGGAGCACCATGGAGCCCTGGAGCTTTGTGGACAACCTGCAAGCAATTATTGGAATGCTGCAAGTTGAAGTATTAATTATTTCTGTTTCTACAGGCTGCTGCTCTGAGGCATGACATCCCTTCTAGCAGTATAAAACAGCATATAAAACAGTAGTTAACAATTCCAAACAGGTCCAGGCAACTGTCTACTCTGAGACAGTCACATCTTCAAGCTGGGTCTGTTAAAACATTCACATTCACACTGTAGTCACTATGGGCTTAGCTGCAGTAAATAGGACAAAGAGAAAAACGAGTCAAATATCAGAAATGGCATTTCTTTGGGGCAGATGTTAGACAGCCCCAGGACATTTTGAGCACCTCCAAGGTTCTCAGCTGGCTTGCTGGGAAACAGGAAGATTCTTTGGGAGCTCTATTAGGGCCCATGTTAACTGCTGATGTTAACAAAGTTTAGTAGTCCTCCTATCCCCAGGACAGATGTCTGTGGTAGCATGCTACCTATTCCAGCAGCTGAGAATAAACAGAGGAAGGTACTGAACATGGACTAGAGACAAAAATTATTTAAAAATATAAATAACATGCTGGACAATGCCACAGCGCCATTCCAGAGTGATCTGGGAGCTGTGGAGCTCCATAAGTAATGTTGGACTGCTGAAGGAAAACAGCCACTGTACAGGACTGATCTGCTGGGTGAAAAGAGTTGTAGAGCATCATCCTGCATCAGCAAGAATGATGCATAATCTGGAGCACAGTTCTTCAGGAAGGTGTGGAGCACTTCAGATAAAAACTCATGAGGCAGTAATAAGAGCATTTCAGACAGGTCAGAAAAACAAAAACTATCACAAAAAAAAAGTGGGGGAGTAGATAGTCATGGGCTCAAACTTAAGCAAGAGAAATTCAGGTTAGATATAAGGAAGAAGTTCTTTACTGTGAGGGTGATGAGGCACTGGAACGGGTTGCCCAAAGAAGTGATAAATGCTCCATCCCTGGAATGAAGCTAGGAAGCTATTGAATCCAGAAAGCCCCATGGAGTGTTCAGAATTCCAAGTTATTTGTATCTATTTCTTTTGAAGACCAGGTCTTCCGCTGTAATGCAGTTTTCTAAGAGCACATCACTGGCTGTTTGCAAGAGACAAAATGAGTCAGGGAAACAGCAGAATTCAGCAGAATTTGCAGACACCAGAAATATGATCCTAGAAAATTTCTCAGAAATAGCTCAAGCAGCCAAAAAAGGGAAAAAAAAATAGAAAATAAAAATAGCAGAATATTTCTGGAGCCGAATTTTGTCAATGAAACTGCCAGGGGTGGGGGAAAGCTGTCAACAGTTCTGCACACAAGAACTAATCTAGCCCCAGCTTCCCAACTAATCAACCCACAAGAGACAGGGAATAACCCTGACATGGTTAAAATGTAAAAGCTGAGTGTTAAAAGAAAAACACCAAACTGTCAGAAATTCAGGATATTTAAGGTATCAGGAAAGAACTACTCCAAAACAGTGGTGTGTGGAATCACTCATTGCTTCTGCAGAACACTAGCGTGCTGATTACATGCTCTGGCTGCTCTGGCTTATATGCTGATTTAAAACTCAGTTGAGAAAAAGTGGAGAAAAAAACCTGCTTTTCTATGTTAGGATGTAACTGTGTGGTTCTGGTGCCCCTAAATCTTCCTAGCACAGGGCTTAAGGCTGCAGAGGGAAGGAGGAAAAGATGCTCTTGTCCAAATATGCTGACTGTTCAAAGGAACAAGCAAAACAGGAGCAGACAGACAGAGAAGCACATAGAATCATAGAATCATAGAATAGTTGGTTGGAAAGGACCTTAAGATCATCTAGTTCCAGCCCCACTGCCATGGGCAGGGACACCTCACGCTAAACCATGTCACCCAGGGCTCTGTCCAACCTGGCCTTGAACACTGCTAGGGATGGAGCATTCACAGCTTCCCTGGGCAACCCATTCCAGTGCCTCACCACCCTAACAGGAAAGAATTTCCTCCTTGTATCTAACCTGAACTTCCCCTGTTTAAGTTTTAACCCGTTACCCCTTGTCCTATCACTACAGTCCCTAATGAAGAGTCCCTCTCTGTAATCTCTATAGGCCCCCTTCAGATACTGGAAGGTTGCTATGAGGTCTCCACGCAGCATTCTCTAAAAACATGCTATTACTACACAGAATGGCAGGCTGTGGGTACTGTAAAGCAAACTTTTTTTCTGAAGGTAGAACAGCAAAGGAGTCTTTTAAAGATAGAAATTGAGAAAGGGATAGAATCCTTCCAGTCAGGATCAGGTGCTGGAAGTCTTCTTTTATAATACAGTTGGCTTATAGAAAGAACAAACATAAAAATCTACTTCAAAATACATCTTCTTCTGAATATTGCTGCTTCAACAAATATGGGACTGGATGAGCACTTCAATCAAGCTTTGAAAACTATATTGATAAGAGCTGTTATCTTGCTGGACCAGTGTTTGAACAAAACCCAAATTTTGCTGGTTGATGGGGGGGACAGCCTCAGAATTATGCATCTGATTTAGGGGTCTTCACTGTAACGACAAAGAATCACAGAATCATAGGATACGTTGGGTTCAAAAGGATCTTAAGATTATCCAATTCTAAGTCCCTGCCATGGGCAGGGAGACCAGCCACTAAACCAGGCTGCTCCAACCCTCATAACCCAGACTTGAACACTGCCAGGAAGGAGCATTCACATCTTCCTTGGGCAACACATTCCACTGCCTCACCACCCTCACAGTAAAGAACTTCTTCCTTATACCTAACCTGAACTTCCCCTGTTTAAGTTTGAACCCATTACCCCTTGTCCTATCACCACAGTCCTTGATGAAGAGCCCCAATCCAGCATCCTCTCAGATCCCCTTCACATACTGGAAGACTGCTATGAGGACTCCACACAGCCTTCTCTTACCCAGGCTTAAGTACAATAAAGCAAGTCAGAGATATAGGTATATAAGTAAGGTATCGAAGAAAGTTAGCAATGCATTAAATCATTACTGCATAGAAAGAACAGAGATTGAGGAGAAATACATCACCAATTACCACTGAATGATCATCCAGGCCCACACTTCCAAGTGGGAAGCCCCACTGCAGCCAATGCTGGGAGTCTCAGGTACTAGGGAAAATTCCCATGTGGTGTGTCCACCCATAGGTGAAGCTTCCCCCATGGGCACAAGAGGGTCCTGCTTTTATACCCTTAGAAAAACAACCAGCTTTATGCCTGATCTCTAACTGTTTACTCATGGGACAGTGCAGTTTCTCATGATCTCACCATTGTCCACTTTGAGAACGTTAGCCAGCCGTCCCAGGGCAGCCAAGTATGAAGGTCATGAAACAGCTGCACACCTATGTTTTCCTGTGCCTTTCCTTCTCATATATTTATGCTCATTGTGACAAACAGTAACAATGAAAATAAAGATATATACTTTACCAAATACACTGTGGCAAACAACATCCTTTGTTATGTCTGTCAGTCAAGAGAGGAAATCAGCACTCAGCTAGCTTCCCTTCCATTACATGACCTCCTCTGGACTTGCTCTAACAGCTCCATGTCCTTTTCATTTTGAGGACACCAGAACTGCACAAAATACTCCAAGTGTGGTCTCATGAGAGCAGATAGAGGGGCAGGATCACCTTCTTCGACCTGCTGGTCACGTTCCTTTTGATGCAGCCCAGGATACGATCGGATTTCTGGGCTGCGAGTGCACACTGAAGCCTGCTCATGTTCAGTTTCTCATTGACCAACTCCCCAAAGTCCTTCTCCGCAGGGCTGCTCTGAATCTCTTCTCTGCCCAACCTGTACCTGTGCCTGGTATTGTCCCAACCCAGGTGTAGGACTTTGCCCTTCACTTTGTTGAACTTTGATTCAACTTAACGAGGTTGGTATTAGCCACTTCTCAAGCATGTCAAGGTCCCTCTGGATCACTTCAGAGTATCAACCAAACCACACAGCTTGGTGCCGTCAGCAAACTTGCTGAGGGTACATCAATCCCACCATCCATGTCACTGCCAAAGATGTTGAATGGGATCAGTTCCAACACCAACCCCTGAGAGACACCATTCATTACCAGTCTCCATTTGGACACTGAGCCATTGACCACAACTCTTTGTGTGCGGCCATCCAGCCAATTCCTTATCCACCAGGTAGGCCATCCATCAAATCTATGTCTCTTCAAATTAGAGACAAGGATGTTGTGCAGGACAGTCTCAAATGCTTTGCACAAGTCCAGGTAGACTGCTGCTGCTTTGACTCTGTCCATCAGTTCTGTAGCCCCATCATAGAAGGCCATCAAATTGGTCAGGCAAAGATAGCCTGATCTTTGTAGCCACAGTAAGCATCATTCTGGATAACTTGTCTAAGACCCTTATCTTAAGTAACTCAAATAGTAGCCAAGCATACATAACTTCCTACTGAGAGCTCACATTTTTCTGCTGGCTAGCACTAACAGCTGTTGTGTCTCTCCCACTCTGTGATTGATCCATTTAGCATTCACCTGTAATCTGTGTGCTCTTACTGCCGCACTAAAAGGATTTCCCTGGCTTTACTTTCCTGTAATTCTATGCCCAGAGGCAATTTGATTCCTGCCTGGTACTGAGCAAGATGATTCACTCTTCCCTTTTAAGAACTGCATTACCAATAAGCAGTGACTCATCATGACCAAATTAGCAATGCCAGGGTTTTGTGAATTTGGCCATTTCTCAAGGTTCATCCTCTGAATACCTGAAATTCTGCATGCTCACAAAGCATAAGGATTTGGAAAGGAGTGTTTGCATCAGATTAAACAGTGTTTCTTACTTTGCAGTAAGCATGCATTGGCACCCCAATGTGCTGGTGAGTTCCTCATAAACACATTTGAACTAATGGTTTCCCAGGGTAGATATAAACATTTGGCAGACAGCTGTGTGGAGCTCTTGAAGATGGCAAAATTAATTCTGGCAAAATTAAAGGTCTTAAAACAGTGTGTTTCTTCACTTGGTCTGGCTGAAAAGGAATGGGAAGGTAATTTGCTTCTGCTTTATGGCTTTCTGGTAAATTTTGTACACTGACAATGTTTGAAAAGAAATATTACTTGCACATTATTGCAGTAAATGTAGCATAACTTCGAGGGGAATAATAAAGACAAGCAGCTGTTAGGTCCAAGGCAGGGACACAAGGATAGCCCTCAATGGTTGTAGAGCTGGGATCACATGTGAGATGAGAACAGACCAGGTACTGTGTGTCAGGAGGCAGCAGGATGGGGGTGGCATGGTCCTTGCCAGATCTGCCTCCTGCCAGGCATGGCATGATGGAAGGGAGCAGAAAGTGCTCAGTACCCTCATCTTCTACAGCTATTGCTCCTCCTCAGCAGCTAAGAGCCAGCAAAGCTCAGCCCTGCCCATGCCATCTACACATCTGTCAAAAGAAAACAGGGCTCTTCATCTAAAACCTCACTGACTCTCTTCAAATACTTAACTGTGTGCCACAGTAATAAATCTACAGAGTAGACAGCTTTCAGAAGCTAAAGAGAGCTTGTCTGTTGACCAGCTGCCTGTTACACATTCAAGTTCTGGGCACAGAGCAGGTCTGAGCAGCAGGTTTTACCAAAGCAGACCCAGGATCTGGCTAGCTGCTGACACAGAGCACTAAAGTGATTCATGCAAAGCAACCTTCAGCTCTATTGTTAGCAGCAGAGCCCCAAGGCACACAGAGCTAGGAAAGAAATGTTTGGGTTTCACTTATTTCCATAAATGACATGGTTATGGACTACTGGATGGTGTTTAACCTGATTTTTTTTTTTGTTAATTAGCTCATACTGTGCAGAAACTATAATTAAAGGCAGCCAGATAATTCTGGAATGGACTTGCATGAGTTAAGATATGAAATGCGACCTTCTGAATGCACTCTGGATCCAAAACTTAACACTTAGGATGTTGATAGTTTCAAATAACACAATTTCCCAGCAAGAATACAAGATGAGGATTTAGTTTCAGCTTCATTTCTAAATGGAGTTCCCCAACAAGACCAAAGAGCAAAAGGAAGTGGACCTTTACTGCATTTCCCTTCTTTAAATGCAAAAAGGCCCCTATGCTACAACTTCTCATCATGTCCCTTTGGTTTTCATAAACTGCATTTGTAAACTGTTTGGCTTGCTGTCCAAAATTGCTTTTCTTATTATACTAAGATGATGAGAAAACCAAATTAAAAATCTCTCTCCAATTTTATCTTTTTGCTGAACAGCTTCCTGCCATTATACAAGTTTGTTTTGCTCACAGACCAAATAATGTTTTTAGGGTCATTTGTCTGCTTTACTTATGGTGGTTGCATAGAGCATAATTCATATATGAACTACCAACACTGGTTTTTAGAAAGAGACTTAACTGCTCCACGTTGGAATTAAATTTGCGTGGAAATTTTCATGTTGAAACTAAACAACCACATCTTTGTATCTTTTCAGTCATCGCTGGTACAATTCTTAATGCTCCAACTTGCAGAAAATCTGACTTTTCAACCACAATCCCACAGAATGAAAGAACATATCCTATCCTCAAAACCTTAAAATGATACAAAACAGCTATGCATAGTGACAGCCAAGTAATGCAGAAGAAACCACAGATTTTCATGACATATGGCTTATAAAACAGCTACATCTTAGTCAAGAAGTTTTGTGTGTTTAGCTTTTCAAAGGTTAACATTCAAGTAGAGACGTTCAAAGGAAAACTGAGAAAGATTTGAAGGCACTGTCAAGGTATCATTTCTCCATCCTAGTGCAAAACCGGAAAAGAGAAAGTTGGTGGCTAGGCTGGAAAATCTATCTATGCAGGCTGGTCTTGTTGATGAAATGGAGGCTAACATTCACATTTCAATATTTAATAAATAGAAACATGCCTTGATAGACCTTGAGGACTATGTAAGTATTCAATATTTACACTACGGAGAAAAGGCATTCAGTCCAGGCAGATGAATAGCTGTAAGACATAATCAAAGCGTGGGACTGAGGATGTGACATTTGCAGCAGAGTTCCGGCGTTTGCAGCAGCATGTGGAACATTTCCTCAAAAATATCTTCAAAATACCACTGTAATACAATGATCATTACCTTGCATTTTTCCTGCTGTGCCCAATGAAGACTGGATATTACCCTGTTAAAGACCTCAGACAGGGCTCTGGAGTTCATAATTTAATTAGCAGATGCTACTAGCTTAATGCAGGCTGTGTCAGGTATCATGCAGTAACAGGGCCAGAACTTGTCACTACCTCATTTTTATCCATTTGAACACAATTTTTTTGATAGCATAAGCCTCATTTTTCATTAACATGTAAACCCCAAAATAACTGAACTCTATTAATAAATTTATGAGCTCAGCAAGCAAGGCAGCTTTGTTAGTAATAGCCTGGGAGAGCCGGCTTCACCGAGGCTGCCAGAGCTTAAAGCAGAGCTGAAGGTCAATCTGTGAAGTCTTCAGCGACATTAAAAAAAAAAAGGACTGGAGCAGCTCTGCTCTGGAGACAGGCTGAGAGAGCTGCACTGGTTCAGCCTGGGGAAGAGAAAGCTCCTTAAGGGGAGACCTTAGAGCAGCCTAAAGGGACCACAAAAAAGCTGGAGAGGGGCTCTTCACAAGGGCCTGTAGGCACAAGACAGTGGGGAATGGCTTTAAGCTGACAGAGGGGAGACTGAGATGAGATGTTAGGCAGAAGTTTTTTCCTGTGAGGGTGGCGAGGCCCTGCACAGGTTGCCCAGAGAAGCTGTGGCTGCCCCATACCTGGCAGTGCTCAAGGCCAGGCTGGACAGGGCTTGGAGCAACGTGGTCTAGTGGAAGGTGTCCTTGCCCATGGCAGGGGCTAGAAATGGATGAGCTTTAAGATTCCTTCCAACCCAAACCAGCCTGTGATTTTATGAAATGGGATTAAAATCATATAGCTAATGCTAGCAGTCAAGTCACAGTGTGACATGCAATTGAAAAGATCTGTTGATGAATCTGGTAGTGCTTTTAAAGCCCTTGAGGGTCCTTAAGCTATTTGTGTTAAACAAACCTGGAGCACACATGTTATAATACAATTGCTTCACCTTGTCTTGCTGGTTCCTAAGTCAGTTGTGTTGAAAAGAGTAATGATCACACACAACATCATGTGTTACAAATCTATACCTCTGAAACATTCATGTCTAACTGAAGTCTGTGAAAAGGTACACTTTTATATAGGCTTGATTCACTCATTAATTTCCAGAGACTGGGAAATGTCAGCAGCTAGGTGATTAGAGACTTCCTCTTAATTCATGATTGTCCACTTTCAAAAGTTTACAATGGGAGTTTGAGCTTGTTTCTGCCAGGCAGTAGGCTGCAGTATCTTGCTGTCTAGACCACAGAAGCTTTACCACGGCCTTTCCTGGGATAAACAGAATGTGTTCTCAGATATTGTGCTTGCTGTTCCCCAGCAGTTCTTGCTCTATTTAAACAAACTGAACAAGGCACTATATGTAGTCCGTGGTGGGTTTCTTGGTTTTGTTGTGCATTTTTTTCATTAAGATAAAATTATGACATAACTGTAGGTCTACAAATTACTTGTGCCTTTCAAGTTGTCAGTCTTAGAGATTAAGACTTTACCTTTAGTGGCAGACAGTTACTAATACTTGAAAAATCTGTACTATTGGTTTTTTTTTAATTGTCAGTATTGCTTCCTTTTCTAATGATGTTTTGCGGGTAAAAAAAACCAACTTCCTACTCTATGGAATCTAGAGATTGTTAATTATGATTTATTCTCTTTTGTCATAGATCACCAGGTGGTGTTACGACAGCACAGAGCTTTCTGAAATTCACCATGTTCCCTCTCTCAACGCTATTTGCACAATAAAGGAATCATTTCATTTAAGCCCTAGCAACTGCCATGGCAATTTTCATTTATACTTCTATCTCCTGCTGCAAAAATATGGTATTACAGCCAATGGTTGTGCTATATTAATTAGTTTCAGAAATTTTACTGGAGAACAGGAAGCTGAATAGCCAAAGGAAGAAACTAATCTAACTAATATAACTTAGGTTGATTCAGGTGCATCTGAAGTGTTTTCAGCCAAACCAGCTCAAATTTAACAGTGAAATTCACTCTGCTGTCATTGGCTATTTTTTCAAAATTATCAGAAATGGCTAAAGGATGGTTTCTTTCTAATAAACCATAGCAATTAAAAGAAATGAAGCTGGAACTAAGTTCTGATTTTGTATTCTTGTTGGGAAATTGTGTTATTTTTACCATTCTTTAATCTGTTTCTCTTTAAAAAAGAACATAAAATTTGCAGTTTGCAGATAAAATTCTAGCCTGCTACCAGAGCATGGATTTAGATATGTTACAGAACATGTAATAGATAGAACACTGTCAACAAGATTGGGTTCTACTCCTCTTGAAAACCATTAAAACGTCATGATGGGTTAACACAGAACAACTTGCTGTTGCCAAATTATTTAAGGGACAAATCACACTGTAAATAGAATTTACAGTCATACAATACAACTAGTCAGGGAAGACTGGCATATCTGAATGTTAAAGCATTATATGACCTTGCCAGTACCCTTAAAATTTTATCAGCAGTGTTTACATCCCCTCTGCAGATTTGTGAGATCACTTCTCCATTTTACACTACTATGGCAGAGAATGGACTGCCATGAGCCAGGCACACTTAGTGAGGGGCTCTGCACAGCAAACAGGCTTCTGAAACTTATAAAGCAGCAACAGAAGCAGCACAGACACACAAAAAAAAATTATTGAGTCCCAGCAGGTGACAGGTATGCATCTCTTCTCCTGGCTGTATGTGGACATTTCACATGGAACAGGGACTGAAAATCTGCCACTGAAAGGTGTCACTGAAAAGGTGTCCCAAGAGAAACAAAAAATCTCCTGATTTCATTTCAGCACCTCTCATTCTTTTAGGCAATTTTACCCTGCTCTAACCGGCATACAGCAGAGTCTTCTTAATACTTTGGAACACCACACTGTAAAGTCAACACCTTTGCACAGTGCTTATAATGTTAGATCTTGTTTATATCATTCACAAGTCTGTTATATGTCCTCCAGACAATCCTATCTCTGCAGTAAAGAAGGACTGAGCTATGTCCCTAGCACTTCTGGCATTGCTACTCAACCAGGAAACTCCCAGATGGTGAGAGTAACATGCGCAGAAAGGCCTAGAAACTGAAGAAGGAAGAATAAATGTCTACACCCTGAAGCGAAACTGAAGATCTATCATCTTGCAGCTTGGCAAATACAATTTCTCCTGCCTTGGAAAGAGGTAATTATTATAGGGATGTTTCAGTCTTTTCTCCCTCCCTGCAAGCTCCTGTCTTAGCAAAATGGTAGTTCTGTCAGCATCCTTACTTCCACCCAAGGTCAGCAAACTGAAGGCTAAGCAGAACTGTGTTCCAGAAAGAGAAAGGAGTGAAAGATTGACAATTCATGGATCCTTGCTCACAACTGATAATCACAACATCAAACCTAGCTACCAGACAAAATCAGCTCTTCCAGGACTAAAACCACGACAGCTGAAAACTCTTAACAGTTGTATTTCTCTGCATTGAGGCTGTGCAGAACTCACCAGAAAGGGAAGCTACAAGGCAGGGAATTGTGACTGACAATAAACCAGTATAATGCGTGAAGGCTAAGAGGAGATGGCTACAGGGGATGTGCCTATGAAGCTCGGAGATGCGAATGAGCTTGGCTATTGCAAAGAAAGTTGACTTCATCTCAACACAAAGGGGACTTGAGGGTGGCCGTCATTTTATACAAAGTTATGTCACCAGTATAAAAACTGAACGACTAACAAAAGAATTTCAAAGAAAGCAATGGACTTGAGCTAGCTTCAACTCATGTATGCCTTCCTGATGAGACTGAGGACATAAAGCATCATGACGGTGAGCGTACTATAGAGATTAGTAATGGAAATCACACTGGTATTCTGGTAGAACTGTGTATTGAAATTGCTATAGTTTGCTAATTGCAACTTCCATCTGTATATTCAGTATATTTTGTGTCAATCTGCAGAATCAAAAGTCCTGTGTAACATCAACTGTCTTCAAATAAATAAATGTTATGTTACACATTACACCCTCCACATATGGTCTGTCTAAAAGAACCTGGTCAGGTCGTGTAGGAGTGACAATAATCTGAGTCATAGTCAGTGTATCCAGAGATCTGAGATTCGAGACATAAGGGACAGGAGAGTGGAAAGAAAAAAAAGCCTTTCTTCAAGGTGTTTAAAAAGTAAATAAAACACTAAACTAAAAATAATAATAATAAAAAAGACCCAGCCTCGTAGTAATCTGCTGCTGAGAGACAAGCAGAAAACAAGGACAGATGGAATGATACTGTCACACCAAGCAAACAGACAGAAGCGGTCCCTAAATCAAAGCTGTAGAAAATGAGAGAATGTGTGTTTGTATCTTTCAGATTTCTGATGTCATTTTCAGAGGAGTGAACCATTAGTCCTTGCTGTGCAAAAGATGAATTTAAACCTAAGTCTAACATGAACTGTTTCCCTAGCACTGTAGAAGAAAAAAGGTTTTACAAATTTCACTAGGGTTAAATTTCTACATGAGCAAGTCAATAAGCAGAATTCATTTTAGAGATGGGTGGGTAGCAGACTACCACAAAGATTGTGTTTGGTTTGCTCTATTTAATCATGGGAAAAAATACACCGGAACAAAAAAAAAAATGCAGTATCATGAAAAGCAGGGGGAATGCATCTACACAACTTGATAAAACAGCAGCAGCCACAGCTGTTCTGCCAGTAAATATAAAGCATGCGCTACTTTAAACAGTGAAACAGCATAACTTTGTGATCAGGAACTGAAATATGAAAAAGAAAACAACCAAATATTGCTGACAGCTTTGCTGCAGGAAACTAGGTAACAGAAATGCAAGCAAAAGATACGTGGATGGTAGAATGAAAGCTAAGAGAACGGCAAAGCTGGAAGACCACAAATATTGGCCATTTCTTTTCTGCCAGATAGAGGTCATTTAGGTCAGACTTTCCATCAACAACCCTATAATTAGATGAAATAGAATGAAGATCAAGGAAACTTAAGGTGGAATATGGGCAATGTGAATCCCTGCCCTGCTTTTTTTCACCAGAGCCATCTCAAAGGGAGGTCAGGAGGGCTTTTCCAGGGGAAAGCTCCAAAAACAGTTTTAACTGCTATGGAAACTAGCATCTGGCAGTATGGGAGCCAGTCCATGGCTCTCTCACCCTCCCTGACCTGTAACAAGAGCAGTGCTTTGACACATCTTTCTGCAAACGATCACTGCCACAGTGATTTTTCCTCATTCCTCCATCCTTCTTGCAGGCACCATACGTACACCAGAAATGGGGGAGTGGTGATGTTCAGCAACATGTTGGATGGGCAGATGAACAGATCCAGTTTTGCAGAGCACACAGGAATACAGCCACAAATTGTGACTGCTGGCAGAAGGACTAAAGGAAATATGCTTCAAGTGTGTGTGCATGTTTGGTAGCCCCTGCCCTATGTTGTATTTACTATAGATGACTTGGGACCAATGTCATGCCCTGTTTGGCATGACTGCAATTATCCATGGAAGCAGGTAGCTCTGTATGTCCTTCATGCACTATGGCAGAGCAAAACAGGAACTTCTGCCCTAGTGAGAAAAAGCTCTCAGGTTGCATCAGCAAACAGACAAAAAAGAAAAAGAAAAGCTTCAACAACCTTTCTTGTCAAGATAGAGCTCTGCAGCCCAGCCAGGCTTCAGTATGGTTACCTACAGATTTGACACTGACACATTTCTGAATGTACTTGGCCTGAGGTCAAGAAAGAGGTGATTATACAAAGAAAGATGTGTTTATGCTGCAGCAGCAGTGCAGTGTTTGGGAAGGAGTATGCATGGGAATTACCACAGAGTCACCTTGAAATCTTTCCCATTCCTTAACAACAGTGAAGTGATCTGTGGATGACAATGCAGAAGTAACACTTAGCTCCTCTTCTCTTCTCTGTGTGACAGCAGACAAATCTGAGTAACAGCCCTCTTAAATCATCTGGAAATAAACTGCCCACAAAGGAATTAGAACACATTTAAGCCTATTCACACTAATATTTAGGAACAGGCAGACATGAAAAAACATTGGGTTTTTTCCTCCCCTTCTACAGATGGGGACAAAGCAGAGTACTGGAAAGAGTCAGCACAATTTTAAAAATACTTTAATAAAGCAGAAGCCCCCAGGAAATCCACGATCTAGCATAGCACAATTTAAAGTGCTGATGTTTCTAGTATAGAACACTCAAAAGTACTGACATTTCTTTTCCACACTTGAAATCCTGTTTTGAGAGATGGAAACATTCTCTTCTATTAATCTGCCAATTTATTTAAGCTTGTACACTGAAGAGTTGTACTCTGTTTAATAAAACTGGAATAAAGGTGACACAGAGAAAGGGATAATCAAGAAGCAAGATGTGGAAGAGAAGCATTTCACGGCAGATGTTTCAGGAAGATGGCGCCATTCTCTGAGACAGATTTCTGCACGGCCTCTGTCCTTCCAGCTTTCCAACCTGTCTTGGGCTTCTGACATTTTTCTTTGCACCAATAGCTGTCTGCATACATCATATGTCAACAAATAAATAACTTTCTTCAGAGTGGTCACATAGTACTACTTGGCTGCACAGAGAAGTGGAAGAGGGAGCAGCAGGCAGACGTGGCTGTGGGTCTTCTGCCTTTCAGGGAGCCATACTGAAGCCATACTCATTCTCTCTTGCTGAGGTAGGCTCTTCTGCTGCAGCAGCTACAGAAGAACAGGTAAATTAAGGCCCATGGAAGTGAGTCCAGAGCTTTATGTGAGTTTTCAACAATCTCAGACATAGGCTACACTCCCACTCCCACTCCCTCTCCTTCTCCCCCTCCCCTCCTCCTCTCCTCATCCCCCTTTCTTTATATTGTCTCTTAAGAGTAAGCCATTGGCAGGAACTGGTGCATCAGCTTTCATTCTAATGAAGCTAATTTGTAAAATGAGCCTAACATCTGCAAGTAATTCCCAAGTGCTTTATTTGGACAAGGATTTCCAGCAATTATTAGAAGCTGGACTGGCATACCCTGGGCAGTCACCTCACTCATGCTGTCCAGGATAGGAGAACTACACTGAAATTTAACTGTAACTATTCTGCAATGAAGAACCTAAGCTGAGTTGCCTGCTTTCCTAGCTGACCAATCATCCTGAGTCTAACTGAATAGGAATTATGTCCAAGACACGTTTTGAAAAATGCTGTCATCAAAAAAATCAGCAAAGATTTGAAAGGGTTAAGTGTTTCATATACTCTGTGTACATGTTTAAAATAAAGATCAAACACCATAATATCTTACACGATTTTCCCCTAGCAGCTATGTGTCAACCCTGAAGAGAACCAGGAAAGAATTGATTGTTTTAATACTGCTGGAACTGCATAGAAGGGAGCTGATCATTGAAAAGGATTAGTTCTTTCTCTTGCACTACATTTGAAATAATAACAATAAAATAAAAAAGAAGTTTAGATTAAAAGAAAATTCTTATTCTTAAAGAATGTTTTTCACATCCAAAATGCAACATAATTCAACATCGTAGAACAAAACTGGACTACCAGAAATGCCAGAAAAGTGATGATCCCTTCAGGATGATGAGTTTCACTTTCAAACCATTCTCTGTTCTTTTAAGCTATAACAAAGACCAGAAGAATGTACTCAGGTGAATTATACTGCACCAGAATGATAATCCAAATATATCTTTCTAAAGCCTTATACATACAGTGCAATTTAAGGGTAGAATAATATAGCAAAAAAGGCTATTAAACGAACAGGTTATTTTTTGCCGTTTTATAGTTGACAAAAACTTGGCAACCTGAATGGGCCAGAACACCAATACAGGAGTCCTGCCTTTTCTGAGCCCCGTTTCTGCTTGGTGCTAAACCACACATAATGCCAAATAATCTGGCATGCTGTCATTGACCACTGCAACTTCACCTGATAAAATTTCATGAACACAGGTTAAGTGCAGGTGTATTTATTTTGTATGCATTAGTCGCCCTTCTGCATGCCAGCGCAAATTGAAACAAAAGCATAAATGTCTGAAGTATCCAGTCTGGTTTTAAAAGTTAATGGAGTGGACTCTGCACTCACTTAATGTTGATACTCAAAATACAGGACTAAAAAAAGGAGTCAGCTGTGACAACTAACAGGTCTGACAGAAAGGGATACGTTGCATATTAGGGATGCAACACACCCCTCAATTCTCTGAACCTCAGAGGGGACTGGTGGAAATAGGTCCCTCCCATCACAGAAGAACAGATTTGAGACTATATGAGAAGGCTGAATAAAGTTTGTGGGACATGAAGAGACGTGTCCTGGGTTCCTGAGGGAACTGGTAGATCTATTTGCTAATCCACTTTCCAGTGTATTTGGAGAGTCATGGCAGCCAGGTGACATCCCCAGTCCCGCAGAGAGGAACACCTTCTATTAGACCAGGTTGCTGGTCCTGACCCCGTCCAAATTGTTCTGGAATACTGCCAGGGATGGGACAGTAAATAACCTTTTCCTAATATCTAATCTAAATCTCTTCTCTTAAAGTTTAAATACATTACCCCTTGTCCTACCACTACTTGCTTTTATAAAAAGCCCCTCTACAGATTTCTTGTAGGCCCCCTTTATGTATTGGAAGACTGTTACAAGAAAGCCTGGAGCTTTCTCTTCTCCAGACTGAACAAATTCAATTGATAGATCAAAAATCAGTTATGAGCCAGCAGCGCTTTTGAGACCTCACTTGAAGTACTATGTACAGTTCTGGTGTCCTCAACATAAGAAGGACTTGGAGCTGTTGGAGCAAGTGCAGAGGAGGGCCATGAGGATGACCAGGGGACTGGAGCACCTCTCGTATAAAGACAGGCTGAGAAAGTTGGGGCTGTTCAGCCTGAAGAAGAGAAGGCTGCATGGAGACCTCATAGCAGCCTTCCAGTATCTGAAGGGGACCTATAAGGATACTGTGGAGGGACTCTTCATTAGGGACTGTAGTGATAGGACAAGGGGTAATGGGTTCAAACTTAAACAGGGGAAGTTCAGGTTAGATATAAGGAAGAAGCTCTTTACTGAGAGGGTGGTGAGACACTGGAATGGGTTGCCCTGGGAAGTTGTGAATACTCCATCCCTGGCTGTGTTCAAGGCCAGGTTGGACGGAGTCTTGGGTGACATGGTTTAGTGTGAGGTGTCCCTGCCCATGGCAAGGGGTTTGAAATTAGATGAACTTACTGTCCTTTCCAACCCTAACTATTCTATGTTCTATGATTCTATGATTCTTTGTGTTCTTTCTCAGAAAGCCAGTTGTAACCTCAGCTGCATAAAAATAAGCATAGCCAGCATATCAAGGTGATTATTCCATCTACTCTGCTGTCATGAGACCCTACCTGGAGTACTTGATTCAGGTTCTGTGTCACCCAGTAAAAGACATGGATCTGTTAGATTAGGTCCAGAAGAGAGCCACAAAAGTTGTCAGAGGTATGGAGCACCTCTCCTATGAGGAAAGGCTGAGAGAGCTGGGACTGTTCAACCTGGAAAAGAAAAGGCTCTAAGGACACCTTTCAATATACAAAAGTGATTACAAGAAGGATGAAGAGAGGCTGGTTACCAGGATCTGCAGTGACAGGACAAGGGGCAACAGTTTTAAACTAGAAGAGGATGGCTTTTGATAAGATACATAGAACAAATTTTTTATGATGTGTGTGGAAAGACACTGGAACAGGTTGTCCAGAGAAGCTGTGATTCTCCATCACTGGAAGCATTCAGTGTCATGTTAGATGGAGTTTTGAAAAAAATGGTCTGGTGGAAGGTGTCCATGCTTACAGACAGGGGCTAGGACTGGATGATCTTTGAAGGTCCCTTCCAGCACAGCCATTCTATGATTCTATGGAAGGGGTGTGAAAATGCGCAAGGGACAGGTCAGAGTGAGATGGGTGACCCCAAGTTGAGGGCTTCCTCTTTGCCTCTTGTCATAGGGATTCAGCTCTTTACCCTTACCACTGAGTTCAGATGGCAGCACACCCTTGCAGTTCTTCACCCACATGCCGTTCAGTTGAGGTTTGTCTTCCAAAAGCTGCATAGAGTCCCTCTGAAAGACTTGCTTGGGATTTCAGAGGACAAGCATTGTGCTCTACCTTGCTTTCTACTTGAAAGCAAGTTCTGCCATTTGAAAGGCATCATCAGGCATGTCTGGTTGATGTGGAAAAACAGTGCACAACATTGGGCCAGATCCATATCAAAGCAGGTCTATAGGCTGAAAAGAGAGAGCTCAGGGCTCTGTGTTTCCATACTATCATCTCCTGTGAGAAAACCCTTCTCCCATCCTGCAGCATCCCCAGCTCAGGAATTTGAAGAAAATAGACATAAAGGAAGGAAAATAAGCTGTTAACATTGTCACGCAAACACACAACAGCACACTCACCACAGGAAGATCAATAAGCAATACTGTAGCATTAGTAAGAGAAAACCATTGCCCATCATGATGGCAGATAATTTCCTAAGCCTCTGACTGAAAACTGACTTATCTCCACCTGAAATTTAAAGCCAAAGATGCACTCAGCAGCCTGTTCACCCACAAAGACCAAACCAATCGTGTAGAAAGACTTCAGGCTTGTATAAATCAAATACAAATGGAATTTTCTGTCTTAAGGTTGTTTGTTCTGGGTCTTAGAACCAAAAATACTTGGTGTGAGCAATGATATTTTAAAAGGATAAGAACTTAAAGATAAAATAATTGCAGCTGCCTCTGAATATAGTCCTAAATTGTTCTAATAATCCCTTTCAATCAGAATGGCAACTCACACATTCTGAGATTCTGTGTTTATAGATCAATGCACCTTGATTTGTCTGTCTTGATTGTCAAAAATGAAATAATGTGTATAAGAGCACAGCCTATAGGGATGACAAAAATTTAGGTGAGGGACTAAGAAACCTTACATGACTGTACTCCCAGCAAGGCCTAAACATTGTCATCTAATATGATTTCCACCAGATCTTCCCAACATACAATTTAAACCTAGAATTAGGAGACCTAACCTAATCCTAACCCCTCATTGTAAAACTAACAAATATGCCTAAACCTAAACTTAACCCTGAACCAAATCATAACCACCAAATACTAACATTAGCCCAAATCTAACTAGTAAGCCTAAACCTAAAACCAAATCCTTAATAAACCTAACATTAAATCTAACCATAACTCTAAAGCAGACCTTAAATCCTTTCCCTAAACCAAGCCAAAAACCTAACACTAACCATAACCATAAGCTTAACCCTAACCCTATCTCAAACCCCAACCCTAATGATAGACTAACTCTAAAGCCTAACAGGATGTCTAACCTTAAACCTAATCTTAACACTAAACCTAACACTAACTAAAACCCTAAAAGAGTAACCATGACTTACACTAACACGAAACTCCAAAACCTTAACCATACTCTAGTCAAAATTATGAAGCTAAGCCTACACGTGAGGCTAAGGCCAAGCTTAACCATAAAAACCAAACCCTAAAAGTAATCCTAACCGTAAAACCTAACATTAATTCTAATCTAAAACCCTAAAACTAACACCTAAATGCCTAAAATCCCCAACAGCAAAACCAGAACCTAAACCAAATGTTAAACCTAATCTCAACACTAATCCCTAAACTAAACCTAACCATAAAAAACAAATCATAAGAATCTTAATCCTACACCTAAACACTAAACCAAATCCTAAAACTAACTCTAACCCAAACCTTAACTGCAACTCTAATTCCCTAACCCCAAACCTAACACAAAAACCTAACACTAACCCTAAATCCAATGCTAACACTATCAATAAACCCAAATTTAACAATAATCCTGACAAACTAACCCTAAACGTAACTCCAAACCCTAATGCTAAACCTACAACAAGCCCTAAACCTAACTCTAAACATAGCCTTAATCATAACCCTACCCTAACCCAACCACAAACCCTAAACCCATAACCCTAATCCTAACTCTAACAATAAAACTAAACCTAACACTAACGCTAAACCCTAACGCTGCCTCTAACCTTAAATCCTAACCCTAACCCCAACCCTAACTTTGACCCTAACCCTAACAAACTAACCCAAACCCTAACCTTAAGGATAACCCTAATGCTAAGGATAAAACTGCCCCTTTCAATCTCCTATTAAAAATGCTGACAGATGGCTGAATTTCTCCATCTTCTTTCCTGCTTTCCCATGTCTAGTTCAGAACAGCCTTGTCTACATGAATCCAAAGCGCACTGAGAAACGTTCTTCAACTTGCCATTTGTGCTGCTGCCAGGAGAAAGACGTGGGGCGTTCCCACGGTGACGGCGGGAGATTTAAAAGCGGTTTAAACTCGCTACTAGCATTCAGTCAGCTAATCGGAGCTAGCCTAGCTAGAGCCGCAGCCGGCACGCTTCAGCGACCGCGAGGGTCAACGGAGATGAGGAAAATCAGAGGGGATAGCGCAGAGACATCGCCATTCCAGACATCTCCCGATCCCCGAAGCCCCAGCAGCCCTTGCGAGAGAGAGGCTGACGTGGCGGGGGGCGTTCCCACGGTGACGGTGACCACCCCCCTGCCCCTTGCCTTGAAAGAGCCTCAGAGAGGGCAGCGGCTGCCCACCGGGCGCAGGGAGGAGCAAGCAGGTCGTGTTGCTGACCCTGTTGTTGCTGTCCCAGACTGCTGACCAATATGGTCGCCTCCAGAAAGAGAGCTTGCAGTAAGGTGACTGCAGCAACTCAGACAGAGACCACGTCCCAAACCGTGGCTGTTCAGGTCTCTGGGTGCAGGGAGTGCCAGAGCCTGCTGCTGCCGGGGGAGGGAGGACAGCATTCCACCTGCGTGAGGTGTGAGCAGGTAGAAGATCTGCTTAGCCTGGTGGCAAGACTTAAGGAGGAGGTTGAGACGCTGAGGACCATCAGGGAATGTGAAAGGGAGATCGACTGGTGGGGTAACTCCCTGGTGTACCAGTTGCAACGGTTCCAGGGAGATACCCCTCAAAAGGGGAAGGACCCCTTCTCAGACAGAGGGGGATGGCCCGAGACAGCCCCTGCCCTGTAGCTGTTGCGCAGAGGTAGGGGACCAAAAAGACGACGAGGGCTGAAAGCGAGTTCCAGTTCGGCGTCGTGGGAAACCCTCCCCCCTTCCTGCCCTGCTTCCCCAGGTGTCCCTCCGTAATAGGTTCGAGGCCCTGGATCTTGAAGGAGAGGTAAGTGAGAATGTGGTGCAAGGCCAGCCCACAAGGCCACATAGGAAAAGGGGGTTGACTTTGCCCCTCAAGACTGCCTCTGTTAAGAAAGAAAGAAGGGTCATTGTAGTAGGGGATTCCCTTCTGAGAGGAACAGAGGGCCCGATATGCAGAGTTGACCCTCATCATAGGGAAGTGTGTAGCCTGCCTGGAGCCCGGATCAGGGATATCACTAGGGCGCTCCCCAACCTGGTGCACCCGACAGACTACTACCCCCTGCTGGTCTTCCAGACAGGTGAGGGGGAAGCTGCTTCCGGCAGTCTGAGGGGGATGAAGAAAGACTACAGGGCCTTGGGGAAGATGGTGAAAGAGTCTGGGGCTCAAGTGATCTTCTCCTCACTCCTTCCATCTTCCACTGATGATGTGGGAAGGAATGGGAAGATTCAGTTCATAAACGATTGGCTTTGAGACTGGTGCTACAGGCAGGGCTTTGGATTCTTTGATAACAGCTGGTTTTATAGGGCACCAGTCTGGACAATGACAAGTGGGAAAGGTTTATCTCACAGAGGCAAAAGGATGCTGGGGCACGAATTAGCAGGGCTCATTTGGAGAGCTTTAAACTAGATTCGAAGGGGGATGGGGTTGTAGCTGGGCTTGCCCCAGTGGGGCGGTGCTCCAGAATTAATGAAGACTGGGAGGCCCCCTATAATCCTAGGGTGAAATCGGTGTGCTCAGCTCGCTCCCTGGAATGTCTGTACACCAATGCGCGCGGCATGGGAAATAAGCAGGAGGAGTTGGAAACCTGTGTTAAGTCAGGAGACTATGATCTGGTGGCAGTTACAGAGACGTGGTGGGACAGCTCACATGACTGGAATATAGTCATGGAGGGCTATGTCTTTTCAGGAAAGACAGGCCAGCCAGGAAGGGTGGTGGGGTTGCTCTTTATGTGCGGGAGCAGCTACAATGCACCGAGTTCTGTCCAGGGACAGATGACGAGCGAGTTGAGAGTCTGTGGGTGAGAATTAAGGGGCAGGCTGGCAGGGACGATACTGTTGTGGGTGTCTGTTACAGACCACCAGATCAGGGTGAGGAAGTTGACGAGGCCTTCTACAGGCAGCTGAGAGCGGCCTCAGAGTCACAGGCCATGGTCGTCGTGGGGGATTTTAACTTCCCTGTGTTTGCTGGAAGGACCACTCGGCAACCCAGCCACAGTCCAGGAGGTTCCTCCAGTGTATGGATGATAACTTCCTCCTGCAAATGGTGGATGAGCCAACCAGGAGAGGAGAGCTGCTGGATCTCATCCTCACTAACAAGGAGGATCTGGTCGAAGCAGTAAGGGTTGAGGGCTGCCTTGGTTGCAGCGACCACGAGATGGTGGAATTCAGGATCTTGTGTGGTAGGACCAGTAGAATAGCAAGTAGAATTGCAACCCTGGACTTTAGCAGGGCAAACTTTGGCCTTTTCAAGCAATTGCTAGGGGAAATCCCATGGGCAAGGCTGTTTGAAGGTAAAGGGGCCCAAGATAGTTGGTTGACATTCAAGGATTGCTTTTTCCGAGCTCAAGATCAGAGCATCCCGACAAGTAGGAAGTCAAGGAAGAGGGCCAGGAGACCTGCGTGCCTAAATAGGGAATTGCTGGGTATGCTCAAGTGGAAGAGGAGAGTTTACAGGTCATGGAAGGAGGGGCTGGCCACTTGGGAGGAATATAAGGCTGCTGCTAGAGGATGTAGGAAGGCAGCTAGGAGGACTAAGGCCTCCTTAGAATTAAACCTGGCGAGAAGGGTCAAGGACAGCAAAAAGAGCTTTTTCAAGTACATGGCAGATAAAACTAACACCAGAGGCAGTGTAGGCCCACTGATGAAAGGGATGGGTGACCTGGTGACAGAAGATACAGAGATGGCAGAGTTACTGAATGCCTTCTTTGTCTCTGTCTACTCTGCTGCAGGCAGTCCTGAAGAGCCCTGTACCCCTGAGACCTTAGATGAAGTCAGGTCAACAGAGCGGTTTGCCTTAGTCGATGAGAAATGGGTTAGAGACCAGCTGAGCAATCTGGACATCCATAAATCCATGGGTCCAGATGGGATGCACCCGCGGGTGCTGAGGGAACTGGCGGAAGTCATTGCTAGACCACTCTCCATCATCTTTACCAAGTCTTGGGAAACGGGAGAGGTGCCTGAGGACTGGAGGAAAGCAAATGTCACTCCAGTCTTCAAAAAGGGCAAAAAGGAGGACCCGGGTAACTCTAGACCGGTCAGCCTCACCTCCATCCCTGGGAAAGTGATGGAACACCTTATCCTTGGTGCCATCTTAAGGCATATCAAGGATAAGAGGGTTATGAGGGGCAGTCAACATGGCTTCACCAAGGGGAAATCATGCTTGACCAATCTCTTAGCCTTTTATGAGGAAATAAGACAGTGGATAGATGATGGCAGAGCGGTGGATGTGGTCTACCTTGACTTCAGCAAAGCATTTGACACAGTCTCCCACAGCATCCTCACAGCTAAATTGAGGAAGTGTGGTCTGGATGATCAGGTAGTGAGGTGGACTGTGAACTGGCTGAAGGAGAGACGCCAGAGAGTTGTAGTCTGGGGGGGCTGAGTCTAGTTGGAGGCCTGTAACTAGTGGAGTGCCTCAAGGGTCAGTACTGGGACCAGTATTATTTAATATATTCATCAACGATTTAGATGAGGGAATTGAGTGTACTACCAGCAAGTTTGCTGATGACACTAAGCTGGGAGGAGTGGCTGACACGCCAGAAGGCTGTGCTGCCATCCAGCGCGACCTGGATAGGCTGGAGAGTTGGGCAGGGAGTAACCTGATGAAATATAACAAGGGAAAGTGTAGAGTCCTGCATCTGGGCAGGAACAACCCCAGGTTCCAGTATAGGTTGGGGAACGACCTGTTAGAGAGCAGTGTAGGGGAGAGGGACCTGGGGGTCCTAGTGGAAGACAGAATGACAATGAGCCAACACTGTGCCCTTGTGGCCAAGAAGGGCAATGGCATCCTGGGGTGTATTAGAAGGGCGGTGGTTAGTAGGTCGAGAGAGGTCCTCCTTCCCCTCTACTCTGCCCTGGTGAGACCGCATCTGGAATATTGTGTCCAGTTCTGGGCCCCTCAGTTCAAGAAGGACAGGGAGCTGCTGGAGAGAGTCCAGCGCAGGGCAACTAAGATGATTAAGGGAGTGGAGCATCTCCCTTATGAGGAAAGACTGAGGGAGCTGGGTCTCTAGAGAAGAGGAGACTGAGGGGTGACCTTATTAGTGTATATAAATATATAAAGGGGGAGTGTCACGAGGATGGAGCCAGGCTCTACTCAGTGGCAAACAATGATAGGACAAGGGGTAATGGGTACAAACTGGAACACAAGAGGTTCCACTTAAACTTGAGAAGAAACTTCTTCTCAGTGAGGGTGACAGAACACTGGAACAGGCTGCCCAGGGAGGTTGTGGAGTCTCCTTCCCTGGAGACATTCAAAACTCGCCTGGACACATTGCTGTGTAACATTATCTAGGTGTTCCTGCTCCGGCAGGGGGACTGGACTAGATGATCTTTTGAGGTCCCTTCCAATCTCTAGAATACTGTGATACTGTGATCTGCCCATGAGTCCGAATTTACATACCCAGGGGAGAGAAAGGCAGGAAAGTGTGAATATTTGCCTCTAATTTGAAGACTAATTCTTGCAATCACAGGCGTAGGAAACTAACCAGTAACCCAGAGAAAAACATTGTTTAATATCTACTCCGTTGTCTTCAGGAGCTATGCATATGCTCCCTGTAACTGGAATGTGAGTGTGAATTTTTGTGGATTTCTGAAGGAGAGCAGTATCCCAGGACAGACCAGGGCTTGAAACCAAAATGGGACTTGATGAAACAAACCCCCCTCTAGTCTCTCACAGCATCTCTAGCTGTGGCTTGCTAGCAATTAAGTCGAAGATTTAATCTTTAGCCCTCAGGGGTGGGGGTGGAGGAGGAGAAGGCTATCTGGTTGATCAGTAGTATGGCTGGCTGAATGATCCTATGGTCCAGACCTAGCCCTGAGCCCTAAGCCATAATCTTTTGGTAGTCCAGTAGTCCCTGCTGGTTTCCTTTAGACTCTTCAGAAGAGAGATTTATGTTGCTGTCTGATTCCCTGGACTAGTAGACTGGAAAGTGACAAACTACTTTGGGCTGACTGGCTTCACTATCTTTCTCTCCACCTCCAGTTTCTCTTTTTATTCTTAATTGTACTTAAGCTGTAGATGATGTACCTTGCTGTAAATTGTATTGATTTGGGCTTAGGTTTGCAGCCATGTGATTAGGCACCTCCTGGGTAAAAGCAGTGTTAGAGAGCAGTGTAGGGGAGAGGGACCTGGGGGTCCTAGTGGAAGACAGGATGATCATGAGCCATGATATGGTATAATAGTGGCATCAGCTCCTGTATCAACTAACATAGACAACTTAATTGTTTGATTATCACAACCTCTTATAGAGACTTGGTCCTCAGGTTTGTGCTTTCCTATGTCTAAAGCAAATAAAATTTGTGGTATTCCCATGGAACCCCAGGCCTGATTTCCTCTAATTTTTGGCCCCGTCTGAGGGACTTTTGCTCAAATGGAATTAATTGAGCTATTTTCAAATTTTCAGGGATGTTGACCGGAGGAACATTGGGAGCATGATCCCAATATTTCCAGTACAGTCAGCATCAATTACACCGAGTAATACAAAGATTCCTTTCCTTGATGTTGATGATCGTCCCAGTAGCAAAGCACATAACCCATGACCAAGAGGCCCATTTAATTTAGATGGAATACAATGAACGGAAGTATCAGTTATGGTAAATTTTTTGCTGTTGCCACGTCCACTCTGGCACTCCCTGGGGTGACGGAGGGGATGCAGTCCAGACACCCTGATTTTGTGTCGTCGCGCGGGGTGGCATCGTGCTCACGTTCAAGTTTCCCAATGGGGTTCCGTCTTTTTTAAACTTTGAATGACATTCAATTGTCTTGTGGCCAAATTTGTCACATTTAATGCATTTGTCTGCAAAATCAGTAACACCACACTGAGGGGGGCGGGTTGCTGAACTAATTTTCTTTACATTACACTGCTTTTTAAAATGGCCCATCCGTCCACAATTATAACATCTCACACCCTGACCTTGTTGTAGAAGGGGTTTAACAGCAGCGGCGAAGGCAGTAGCCATGTATCCAGCCTTTTCCTCTCCTGTGCCCACTTTAGAACATGCATCCATCATTTCTTGAAGACCAGCAGATTTTGGCAAACCTGCAAAATACGCTTACAAGCTGGGTTAGCATTTTCCATAGCCAGAGACATAAGCGTTGATTCTTTAGCATTAGATGCCAGATCAGTACTCTTTTCAATAGCCTCTGTCAATCTGTCAATAAATTGCATATAGGGCTCAGTAGGTCCCTGCTTTACTGATGTATATGAAGGATTAGGCTTTCCTGCTTCCGGCACAGCTTTCAGAGCAGCTAAAGCCAATTGCTGTGCTTGCTGTAAAACTTCAATTTTCATAGGAGCTTGTACTCCATCAGGGTGAAATTGTGCCTTTCCCAGTAACATTTCAGATGAAACACCATGCAAAGGGTGATGAGGATTACACTCTGAATTCTCATCTGCAGCCCTTGCAGCAAGCTCCTCAAACCCACTTTTAAAATGTAGGAGCTGTGAAGGAGTTAATAAAATTGCAGCCACTCTGAGACAATCATTTGGAGTTAGAACATTACTAGAAAAGAAAGCAGATAACATTTGCTGTGTATATGAGGAAGACAACCCATACTGAGTAATTGCTCCCTTAATTTCTTTCATAGCTTTCCAGTCCATAGGAGTCCAGAGAGACTGTCCCTGAGAATTTATAATAACAGGGAATGCAGCGGGAACATCTATTGGTAAAATAGTACCGTCTATAATTGCATCCTGAATGCAGCCTCGCCATCTCATGGCACTCGGATTAGCTTTATTAGATGTAGGAGTCCGTGGTAACGGCACATCACACGGACTGATCTTATCTGGTTTTTCCGTTTTTTTCTGGGGCTTGCTCCCTCTCCTCCCCCCGTTTGTCCAGTGGGAGCGATGCAAGTGGTGGTATATGTGGCGGAGGTGGGTATTTATTCGGAGTTACACTCTCCTCCTTAGGAGACTCCCACCCCAGCAAAAATTCTTGGGGACTAAGTTTAGGGGCAGTAGCAGCACGAAAAAGGTTAACATCAGTTTGATTTGGTTGCTCAGTAGCCCATACAGGATCCCGAGTATCAACTGGAGCTACCACCGATAAAGGCGTTGTCAACACAGGATAGGGGAAAGGCGCAGGGTCCTCAAACATTTGTACCTTACTGCGCACCGGTTTTTGGCCAGAATATTTTGTCCCCGAAACAGATGACACTACCATGGCTGTAGCGTCAGGTGCTGAATCTAATGTAGGTGCTGCACCTTGCTGTTGTGAAGGCGAGTCAGAGAGCGCTGAAAAAGCAGATTTTTCAGCCTCTCTCTCAGCCTTTATTGCGGCTAGAGTCTCTTTCATTAGTCGCCAGGGGGCAGCAAGAGATTTTGCCTCCTTAGACCCACAGGTAACTTCATCCCACACGCATGCCCCAATTTTTTTCCCAAGTCCCAAGATCAAGAGCTTCAGTAACCCCCTTGATCAGCTCTTTTCCTTTACTCCAGAGCAATAGTCTTTTTAACAAATTATCATCATATTCTATCCCTCTCACTGAGAGGATATGCTGGAAGAGATTAAGGATGGTCGTTTCTTCTTTACTTAATTGATTCCCCATCCTAACCCTCTTCCAGACCCCGCCGGCTGTTACCTTATTTGCACTGCGCAGTGTCTTCCGGGCTCACTAGGCTCCATTCTGAGGCAACTACCTCCCGATCCTGGTCCTGCCAGATCAAACCCAGCCGACGTCCCTGCGGCTCCACATTTTCCACTTTCTTCGGTGCCACACACTTTAATTCTTTCAGCTTCAATATGAAAAATAAGGGGAGGTCCCTGTTCGGGCGCCAATTGCCACAGAATATAAATGGACTTAGTCAGAGATCAATATGATCAGACAAAAAGCCGTTTATTATAAAGCCTTAACCCCTTAAATACTGTTTCTTACATGCACTTACAGTGATTTGGCATATTATGATTGGATACATGTCTTGAAGACCCTTTGCAACTAGCATATAATTGGTTAAGCACAGGTGTGGGAACTTGACCTCGAAAGCTTGCCAACAGTCATTAACTTGGTGAAATCCAGCTTCTTGTTATCTTGCTTGTTTAGGCTTCCTCAGGCCTCTCATGGCCTTGCTGTATCTTTCAGGATTTTCAGAGTTTATGTACCAATTATCCATTCTCCTGTGAGAACACTGCCTCCACAGTCCTTCTTCAAGAAAACTACAGAAATATGCTGCCATGCCTTAGTTCATGAATTCCTCTATCAATCTAAGTGGGTTACATTTATCTCATCTCAAGTCCCACTAGGGCATGTGTGTGTGCTGTTGTTGCATAACTTTCATGTCACATTTCATAGCATCACAGCCACTCTTGCTGCTGCATGAAGCAATGCCACACCACTGTTGATGCTGCTCCTAATAAATCAAGCTGCTATCTAGGCAGCAAACAAAGTAGGCAGCCCACTTCTGTGAACATATCTGGCAGGTATATCATTCTGCCTAAATAATTTCACTTCCCACATAGCACTAATGGAGACTGGATGGAGCAGCCCTGAGGAGAAGGATGTGGGAGAGATGGATGATGAGAAGCTCCCCATGACCCACACTGAAAGTGTGGACTTGAGCCCAGAACCCCTGTTGTGTTGGGTTGCATCCCCATGGCATGAGCACAGGTTGAGGGAGGGGATTTTCCTCCTCTGCTGCACTCTGGGGAGAACCCCCTGCAGTCCTGCATCCAGACTCAAGGGCAACAGCACAAGAGGTACATGGAGTTGTTGGAGCGAGTCCAGAGGAGGCCACGGAGATGCTGCGAGGCCTGAAGCAGCTCTGCTCTGGAGACAGGCTGAGAGAGCTGGGCTGGTTCAGCCTGGAGAAGAGAAGGCTCCTTAAGGGGGGACCTTAGAGCAGCTCCCAGTGCCTGAAAGGGATGACAAGAAAGCTTTGGATAAGGGTCTCTAGGAACAGGACAAGGAGGAATGGCTTTAACAGGGCAGAGAGGAGACTGAGATAAGATCTTAGGTAGAAGTTCTTCCCTGTGAGGGTGGTGAGGCTCTGGCACAGGTTGCCCAGAGAAGCTGTGGTCACCCCATCCATGACAGCATTAAAGGCCAGGCTGGACAGGGCTTGGAGCAACCTGGTCTAGTGGAGGGTGTCCCTGCCCATGACAGGGGCTTGGAATTGGATGAGCTTTAAGGTCCCTTCCAACCCAAACCAGCCTGGGATTCTATGAGTTAGGAGCTAGGAGTCAAAATTTAATCTTTATGATCTGGTCATCTTTTCTCTGAAGAAACCCTTTCAAGATGCAACCTGCTCACAACTGCAGTGTCAGCCTCTGTTGCTTCTGTTTCTCTACACAGACTCTGCCATCTACCCCCCTTCCTATCCCAATGCTCGGGTGAAGAACAGCAGCTATAGATAGGAGGGAGAATGCAGCAATCCTTAGAATAGTAGAGGAAATACAGACTGTGTAGGACCAACCACTGTCCTACAGGTGCAAGGCAATAAGAGGAAAGACCTGAGAGTAAGAGAGCACTTTTGAGAGCACTGGGGCTCTCAAGCCACAGGAATGAAAGGGAAAAAGACCAGACAGATCCTGACACTCCAGCCAGATACCTGTGTTCATGAACCAAACAGGAAAAGACATCAGGAGGTTGCTGCAGCATACCATGTTGCTTGAGATTGACTATCCGTGCTGTCCTCTGCTAAAAAGATAGCAGAAGCACAAACTATTCAAGCACTCATGTTTCTGTATGTGTGTATACTACAGCTTACCTCCCCTTTTATGAAAGAATACCACTGTGCAATGCTGCTTCCTCCAGCCATCCAGAACACTGCCCTCTATCTTGATAGTTCGTGTTCAACTATAAGACTCTTCAAACTTTGATGACTTTGCTCCACAATCTTCAAGCTGGGCTCTAACCCTGAACCAACAGTACCTGCCAAAACTACTTCCCAGGAAAAAGTCAAGGCAGAGGTTCAATAAAGCAGAGAAGAGATACAGATGATCCATAAGGATGGACACAAAAAGGAGAATTGCTGCTGGCTAGAGGTGCAGAAGTCTGAGCACACACAATCTCTTTATGCAGCCAAAGCAATACCTTTGGCAAGGTGACTTCTCTCCTCTCTGTCTTGCTTGTCGTAACACTAGCTGGCCCAGTCTTTTTATCTATACCGGGATTATACCAGTTCTTCTAGTGAGTCTCAGCGCCACAGTAAAATAGTAAAACAAGGTTCTGAGTGCATCACAGGGTAACTATGCAGATGCAGTGACCCCATGCTGAAAACTGAATTGAGTGCACCCATCATTCCTGTAAACTGCAGCTTCCAAAGGTCCTCCCAGCTTTAAATCTAGCATCTAAGAAATAACAGTCTCCAAGGGAGAAGCTCAGGACTCTGCTACATGCAACTACCAGAACTACTCACTTTACAAAACAGAGTTTCCTGCCAGATGCTGGTTTCCCTTGACCTTTTTGAGAGTGGGGAGAGAAGCCTGGCAGTCCTCTGAATAGCAAAGCAAATTAATTCAGCTGTACTGAAAAAAAAAAACAGCCCCATCTTCATCCAGCTTGGTCCTGAGATGCCTCTGCCTAAGACATGCACAGGAGAAAGTTTAATCCAATTCTTCCACAAAGATCAATATTGAGTAGGTCTTTGAACACTTTACAATGCTCCCTAAGAAGCATGAGAGGGAAACTATGCAATTAAGACTTCAGTAAAAAAAACTTAGCTACAAACAACTTTCACCAGTGATTGCACCTCTGCTGCAGCGTAAACAAAACCTTTTTCTGTTATTGTCATGTCTGAACACAGCCAGCTCCATGCCAAAACAGAGAATACAATACAATAAAAGCACTTATTTTATTCTCATACCAGTCACATATTGCTTCCCAGAAGAAATGGATTGGATCGAACTGAGGGTGAATACACTCCATCTTGAGCTATTATTGTCCAGGAAAACATTAAGAGTTAAGAGATTAAAGTGGAAACACCATTATAAATCTATTTTTAACAGCAAGGCCTGCCTCATCCCCTATACCAAATCAGCCTGGCTGATTTCAGGCCTTCTTCAGATATCCTAAGTTCAATGACAAACAAGTCAAGCAGTGGTGATTTCAGGCCTTGTCTGGTTCTTATTGCAGTGAAAAGAATAAATTTTGATTCACACATATAGTTTCTACAAGTGCAGACTCACAGACAGTTGGTATATTATTGTGTTTTATAAAGGCTACATATTAACCATTCATTATAACATGCATTAATATTTTTTAAAATGTCTAAGGAAAAAATTGGAACAGAATTAAAACAAAATGTCCTTCCAGAAGACCCAAGAAATGGTCAGTTGTTTAAATTTATATAAAATTTATACAAAGTTACAGAAATATTATATACATTTTATATAAATAATAATTTAGTACAATTTATATAAATAAGTTTATATAGATTTTATATAAAATCATATTAAAACTTGTGGCTGCCCCATCCCTGGCAGTGTTTACGGCCAGGCTGGACAGGGCGTGGAGCAACCTGGTCCAGTGGAAGGTGTCCCCACCCATTGCAAGGGTTGGAACTGGATGAGCTTTAAGTCCCTTTCAACCCGAGGCATTCTGGGATTCTATGATTCTAAAATACACATGCATATCTTATTGCCTATAGCTGAGTACTGCTTACTTTTAGAGATGCCTGGGAGTTAAACTGTTGGCATTCATTGAGCTTATTTATCCTGAAGAATAGAGTATGAGAAACTCTGCCAAAAAACAAACCACCAACATAGAACCATAAAATTACAGAATCATTTAGATTGGATAAATACCCTTAAGATCATTGAGTCCAATGGTTAATATAACATTATGGGATCCTCACTCACATTTCCTATAAAGATATGCATTACTAAGATACAAATATTCAAGTTTATGGGGAAAATCTGAGAAGAGCAGTTTGATAGGTCAATGTACCACAGAAGAGAAAGGACTGTTACTGAGAGAAAACACATAAATAAAGGTAGGAACACTGTATGGATAAAATAAACAACCTTGAAAAGGAGACTATTAATTTGTTAGCATCAACAAATACCAGCTCAGTTGAAGCTGGAGTTACACAAGTCTTTGGCAGAACCAAAATCTGTGAAGTCCTGTTCCAGTGTTTTGGTCAGCTGTGGTGCTGTTTGACCAGTGTATTCTCTGTCTCAGGGGTCTTCTGGTTCATATCAGTTCATGTTCTCAGAAACTAATAAGAATGAAACATAAATGCCAGTTTTGCAAGACATCCTGTGTTTTATATATGGGTGAAGCACCAGAACAGGTGCAGAAACTGATTTGACTCACATAGGTTTAACTATAGTTAGGTTCATCTGACCTAACCCATATTCTAATGCAGTCACAGTCATTCATAGTTCCTCTCATGCAGATTATTTTTAGAGACAAAATCATGCAGTCAGTTTTTAGACATCCACCTTAGGACAGTAAAAATTCCATCTTCACAGTGCCTGTTTATCACTGCCCACAAGAAGTCTGGGTGGAGACACATACATAGAATCACAAAGTGGTTTGGGTTGGAAGGGACATTATAGCCACAGGCAGGGACCAGATTGCTCCAAGCTCCATCCAGCCTGGCCTTGAACACTGCCAGGGATGGGGCAGCCACAGCTTCTCTGGGCAACCTGTGCCAGGGCCTCACCACCCTCACAGAGAAGAACTGCTGCCTCAGAGCTGATCTCAGTCTCCCCTCTGCCAAGTTAAAGCCATTCCCCCTTGTCCTGTCCCTACAGGCTCTTGTCAAAAGCCCCTCTTCAGATTTCTTGTAGCCCCTTTAGGCATTGGAGCTGCTTTAAGGTCCCCCTGAAGCCTTCTCTTCTCCACGCTGAGAAGAGTCAAACAAATTGTAGTGAGGATATTTGAGACTGCCAGGTCTGCAGGAGCTGGTGGTTTGCATTATCCACCATGGCAGTGGAAAGCACCTGCTTTAACTGGGGACAAGAAAGAACTTGCTGAGAACCAAATAATCTATTTCTGACAAGACACGATTTGTATATGGCAGTAAGGACTCACCTATTCCGCATTTGGGAGCAATGGCATGGGTGCTTTCAGGGTTGAGAGAAGTGGAGAGAAGGATCTGGACTGCTCTCAAGCACATTTATATTTTTCAGTACTTGTATATATGGAAACAGCTGAAGTGGAATGATGCAGAAATATAACACTAATGAATATGTTAATGAGCTTTATTAATGGGGGATAATGATACTTTAGAAAGTGAAATTAAGCAAATCAGCACAGTGTAGGAGAGAGCTTCAGGAGCAGATGAATGTATTGACAATTCAGAGATTAAGCCAGGGAAACATATGCTGCAGAAATACATCACTGCAAACGGAGGTTAGCTGTGGATTTCTGTTAACTGCCAAAATATCTTTACTCAAGAAACATCTCCAGAATGGAGACTTTAGGCACAGACTGGGAGGGCATCTTGGAGGAAGGATCTTTCCACACTGCTGGAACAAAAGTTTAAGTGTCTACAGCCACTGTTTGGAAGAAGTTAACCAACTAACAAACCTCCAGGATAATCTGGAGTAGATGCTTTATCAGATTCCTTGTCTTCCAGGTGCAGTGCTTTTTCATTTTCTTTCAGGGTATTGTGTTTGATGACAGACAGAAACCATGCTGCCTCCTTTCCAGGCTTCTGAAAGAAACTTTTTTATAAACCTATCAAATCAGGACCTCTACCAACAGACTGGAGTATGGCAAGATCAGCCCTGCATGTAGGCAACAGAAAACACCCAGACTATCATTTTGCCTGTAGTCAAGCCAATAGTAAACATGCCTTAGAGCGCAGTGAAGACAAGAGCACTTCTAAAGTGGAAAAGGAGCATGTACAATTTGTGCTTTTATCATAGATACTTTATATCTGAGTCAGCATCTTTCCTTAATCAATTATTTTCTAGACAAGGAAAACACACTAGTTTTTTTGTCTGGGTTTCAATGAACCATCCATAAGCTGCCAGGTAAGAATCTTTTACTTAGGACATAGAATGAGAATTGCCAAAAGTAGATGGAGTTCAGAAGACAACCGGTAAAAATAAAGACAAGAGCAAAGAGCATCAAAAGAATTAAGCTTGAAGGATACTAAAGGCCTGAAGCAATTTCAGGGAGTTGACATCCACCACACTGCTGCTGGTGTGTGAAAACAAGGCTTCCAGTATAAATCAGTTTGTGCCATGGCTTGGAAAAGACAGCGAGGGTAGTTCCTTCTGGTGTCTAATCGAGGGCTGAGTATGATTTTTTTTTTTTTTTCCCATTAGTGGTGACTCAAGTTTGAGTCTCTTGCCTTCACCTGAGTGAATATTTTATTGAAGTTTATTAAAGTTTATTAAAACTTTAAAGCAAACTTTCCTTGAGACCTCTGTCCTTTTCTAAAGTTGGATGAAATCAGCTGACAGGTTCAAAATTTTGGAAGGAACAGAAAAACTAGTACAGCTTTTCTGCACACCCACACACATTATTCCATAGACTTTTCCCTCTGCAAAGCCTGGTTTAAAACACTAATCTATTTTTAAATAATGTGTTGAATTAGTTCTAATGCAGCACATTTAACTACAATTAAATATTAATCATAATACAAAAGTGAAGCAGACTAAAAAGAGCACCCGAAGCTCTGAAAGTGTAAAACATTAAACAAGGTTGTCACAAAGTGATGTTCTGCACTGCTACTAGATGTTCAGGTGTCCAGATTTCTCATGTATTAACCCCCTCAACTTGCAAGTGTCTTGTTTGATACGAAATTTGGGAGCTTCCTTCTCTGGAGGACAGTGGAAAGGAAGACCAGGTGAGCTGGCCTGCACATGTTGTCTGCTGTTGTTTCATATATCTGCCTTGAAGACAGAGCAAGACAAACACATGAAGAGGAAAGCCGAAGTACAATAGAAAGTACAGCTCCCGTGACTTAGAACCAAGTGTGCAACTTTGCAGACCCCATGTGTTAGTGGAGGGCACAATCAGCACATGTGCAAAGTCTCGGCTCTGTGTATGTTGCTGTCTCACATGTACTTCCAAAGATAATTAAATTAACTACAAACTTAGCTATGTTGATTGTACAGCCTTTGTCAAGCAGAGGACAGATATTAGACAATGTTTTGCTAGCAGAAGCAAGCTCTCCGGACCAATGCTATTTGGGAGATGCAGAGCAGCTTTTACCCAGGAGGTGCCTAATCACATGGCTGCAAACCTAAGCCCAAATCAATACAATTTACAGCAAGGTACATCATCTACAGCTTAAGTACAATTAAGAATAAAAAGAGAAACTGGAGGTGGAGAGAAAGATAGTGAAGCCAGTCAGCCCAAAGTAGTTTGTCACTTTCCAGTCTACTAGTCCAGGGAATCAGACAGCAACATAAATCTCTCTTCTGAAGAGTCTAAAGGAAACCAGCAGGGACTACTGGACTACCAAAAGATTATGGCTTAGGGCTCAGGGCTAGGTCTGGACCATAGGATCATTCAGCCAGCCATACTACTGATCAACCAGATAGCCTTCTCCTCCTCCACCCCCGCCCCTGAGGGCTAAAGATTAAATCTTCGACTTAATTGCTAGCAAGCCACAGCTAGAGATGCTGTGAGAGACTAGAGGGGGGTTTGTTTCATCAAGTCCCATTTTGGTTTCAAGCCCTGGTCTGTCCTGGGATACTGCTCTCCTTCAGAAATCCACAAAAATTCACACTCACATTCCAGTTACAGGGAGCATATGCATAGCTCCTGAAGACAACGGAGTAGATATTAAACAATGTTTTTCTCTGGGTTACTGGTTAGTTTCCTACGCCTGTGATTGCAAGAATTAGTCTTCAAATTAGAGGCAAATATTCACACTTTCCTGCCTTTCTCTCCCCTGGGTATGTAAATTCGGACTCATGGGCAGATCACAGTATCACAGTATTCTAGAGATTGGAAGGGACCTCAAAAGATCATCTAGTCCAGTCCCCCTGCCGGAGCAGGAACACCTAGATAATGTTACACAGCAATGTGTCCAGGCGAGTTTTGAATGTCTCCAGGGAAGGAGACTCCACAACCTCCCTGGGCAGCCTGTTCCAGTGTTCCGTCACCCTCACTGAGAAGAAGTTTCTTCTCAGTTTAAGTGGAACCTCTTGTGTTCCAGTTTGTACCCATTACCCCTTGTCCTATCATTGTTTGCCACTGAGTAGAGCCTGGCTCCATCCTCGTGACACTCCCCCTTTATATATTTATATACACTAATAAGGTCACCCCTCAGTCTCCTCTTCTCTAGAGACCCAGCTCCCTCAGTCTTTCCTCATAAGGGAGATGCTCCACTCCCTTAATCATCTTAGTTGCCCTGCGCTGGACTCTCTCCAGCAGCTCCCTGTCCTTCTTGAACTGAGGGGCCCAGAACTGGACACAATATTCCAGATGCGGTCTCACCAGGGCAGAGTAGAGGGGAAGGAGGACCTCTCTCGACCTACTAACCACCGCCCTTCTAATACACCCCAGGATGCCATTGCCCTTCTTGGCCACAAGGGCACAGTGTTGGCTCATTGTCATTCTGTCTTCCACTAGGACCCCCAGGTCCCTCTCCCCTACACTGCTCTCTAACAGGTCGTTCCCCAACCTATACTGGAACCTGGGGTTGTTCCTGCCCAGATGCAGGACTCTACACTTTCCCTTGTTATATTTCATCAGGTTACTCCCTGCCCAACTCTCCAGCCTATCCAGGTCGCGCTGGATGGCAGCACAGCCTTCTGGCGTGTCAGCCACTCCTCCCAGCTTAGTGTCATCAGCAAACTTGCTGGTAGTACACTCAATTCCCTCATCTAAATCGTTGATGAATATATTAAATAATACTGGTCCCAGTACTGACCCTTGAGGCACTCCACTAGTTACAGGCCTCCAACTAGACTCAGCCCCCCCAGACTACAACTCTCTGGCGTCTCTCCTTCAGCCAGTTCACAGTCCACCTCACTACCTGATCATCCAGACCACACTTCCTCAATTTAGCTGTGAGGATGCTGTGGGAGACTGTGTCAAATGATCCCTCCTTCTCTCTGCACTGGTAAAGATGCCAATGTGACTGCTGGCTGACCGATGGCAAGTTGCATAGGGAATCCAAACCTGCTTCAAGTTAAAACTCACCAGCAGTGTTTCCTATGGTTCAGGCTGCTCTGGGGCTGCCAAGTTAAAAACTGAAAGGCATCTTTAAAAACATGCACAACAGAGCTCCACTCTGTACTTTGAATAACAACTTTGTTGGTGCCCAGGCAAGAAAAGCTAGCCAACAAGCACACATGAGGAGAGTGTCACTCAGAGAAAGAATATGAACCACGTTGTGCATCATGTCCCACCTGCTTCCCACTCTGAGGCTCCATGGGGATGCGAGAAAGTAAAAGAACTGCAGGTCCAACTCTGCTCCCACAAGCCAGATGGCTACAGGAGATGCTGTAATAAGCTGTCAGAAGATACATGAACACTTAGGGGCTTGTATTGATCACTTGTGTGGGATGCAGAGCCTCACTGGGGAACAATCATAAATCACCACCACTGTTAATGGCAGAAACACAGTATTAGGGGTCTGAACCTCAAAGACTCCAACTCCAAGCCCGTAGCAGTCAGCTAGACATTTTCTAATGACTTCCATACACTCTGAAATTTGAAAGAACAAAACACTGTGATGAATATTTTGCTAACAGAGTTAGCTATAGCTAACTATGTAAGAGCTATAAATACAAATAGCTAACTCAGTAATGGCTTTAGAGCTACTACTTGAATCTGTATCAGCTGCTAGTTACAAGCTCTGATATATTCTCTGATGTATAGGTAGACTTAAGTGATGAAGCTTCTTCCTGGTTTTGGAAACAAAACCTGCAATTATTTAATCCAAGAATTCTAACTCAGATTGTCTTAGTTGTGAACATTTTTGCATAAATTTCAGCAGTAAGAAGGGATTTAGCATACAAAGGGCAGTGTTAACAGCAGTTAATTAAGTTCGGTGACAATATTGTCAAAAGAACCAGAGTGTAGGTCAAATATCTCCTAGCTACCAAATATCTCCTAGTGGAAGATGAGGGTGAACAGTGTGCTAGTTAAATTCACAGAAACACTAAATTAGGAAGTATTATTACCAACCCTGGGGTCTCAGAAGTGGTATGAAACACAGACAGGAAAAAGAAAAGCATGGTTCACTTGGAAAATACCATATTCCTGCATCTGAGAAAAAGATACAGCTTTTCTGTGGGGAGAGGATCTTCTCATGGGAGTATATAACTAATAAGCAACAGTTATCTTCTTTACAGTCTGAGCTTTGGTGGGATTTGAATATAACTATTGTGCTTAATTTGCACAATGTTGTGTCTTTGGGGTTCTTTTTGGTGGTTTGGGTTTTTGGTTTTTTTGTGGGTGTTTTTTGGTTTTGTTTTGTTTTTGTTTTCGTTTTGTTGGTTTGCTTTTTTGGGTGGGGATTAATTTTGTTTTGTTTCGTTTCTAAATCTGTAACTAACCTTTCTTACAATAGCCAAGAGCTAGGTCACATTCCCTATTAGTGGGGAAACAATACAGAGCTCAGTGAATACTGCCTTACACTGAAGAGATGAGCAGACACAAAGATGAAAAAGCAATTTTAAACTCTAAATTTTCAGTTTTGTGTTATTAGAGACTCTTGGCCTCCCTGTCATCCAATGACAAATGTATGACACCTCCTTCTGGACACAATAGACCAGGCTAGCCTTCTATGATCTCTCAGAAAGTCAGCCCAGCATACATGGCTAATGGCAATCTTTGGGAGAAGACAGTGTTTGGTAGAGCCTGTTTCTCTGGCTCCCAAGATTGCTGTAAGTGTTCTTAGATGGGCAGCCAGGACCATCCTAGTCCCTTTCATCAGAAGTTTGCATTCAAGGTCTTCAGAGGATTCCTCATCTGTCTCTGCAATGCTGCAGCCCACACAAGGTCTCTTTGACTTTCATCCATAGGTTCCCAAGATCAGGGCATGGAAACAGACATTGGCCATATCCCCTTCCCATCAGCATGACTCTTCTTGCTGCAGCAGCCCCATTCTCTCACTCTCCCTTCATTTTTTTTTCCACTCACTGCATTAAAAACAGTTTTCTCCTCCTTCTTTGGCACTCAGGCATGCTCTCCAGTTCTAGAGACAGCTTCACTCTCTTCTGCACAATGCTGGACATCTACTAAAACACCATTTACAGAAGTTCCCAGTCACCAGACTGAGAACCAGAAATTATCTTTCTGGGCATAGTTTCACAGATCTGTTGCAGCAAATATTTTAATTTGCTTGCAGTGCATGAAAATACAGGTTTGTCAAGTAGCAACAGGAGCAACCACCCGCCTGCCCATCCAGCAGAGCAAGTACCAAAAACACCCTCCACAGGGATGCATTCAGACAAGCAGACACAATGGGCAGGTAGCTTTGTACTTGGGATATAAGGTGGTGATGTGGATACCAATCAAGTGAAAATGAGGAGCTAGGTTCTGCCTTATCTTGTCTCTGCACAGCCTCAGGACTTTCTTCTATAGGCTCAACTATTCCTCAGCAAAGTACATCTCCAGTATATCAAAATGGTCAGCTGGAAACAGGGACAAACTACCTTCACTCTTGTGTTGAAGTTGACAAGATACAGGCCATCTCCAGCAGTTCCGAACACCAATAGAGCTTTACTAGCTGAAGAGGAAGTCTTATGTTAGCCTGATGATAAAACTGAGTGCATTAGCTTGTACCTCTTCCCCTAATGCCCCCAGCACAAATCTAACGTTATTTTCTCACCATGTGAGCTCACATTAGACAAAGCATTTGCCTTTCCCTTCTGCATTTGCTCTGCCGCAAGGCAAACTCCTCAAGGATGAATACATTACTCAGCAGCCTAGCAGAAAGGGTTCTTCAGGCACCTCAGAATTACAAGCAGCACACATTTCTTGCACCGCAAGGAAATTGTGTAACCTGTGAGACTAACTGCATTGTGGGGTAAAATAAAACCACTCAAATGGCCTGGTGCAGGCTGAACTGAAACACAGGGAATTCTGACAGAGGAAACAACAATCACCGGAAACAAGAACTGCAGGGCTCTGTTGTGAGTGATTCGCAGAACAATCATCTGAAAGTCAAAGCAAGCTTTCTGGTCCTGAATGTTCATCATCACAGAATTTTGCAGTATAACAGCCAGAGTCCAATAGTCATATTTTCCACAGATGTATTTTATCTGCTAATTATAAATAAGTCCTTCCTGTTTGCTCCAGTCTAAGTTTGTCTGAGTATTTTTCTTTTAGAATAGCCAACAACTTTTCATTTCCCCCAGTCATCCTCACAGGTCAGTTATTAAACACCTTACTACTGTAAGCTGATGTATAACAGTTGGAACAGTTATCCACACATCCATGTGTTTTTTCTTCATACTGATCTCTGGCAGCAACAAAAAGCTCAGTTGCTTCTAAGATCTCCACATGCATGGGTGTAATTCAGAGCAACTAAAGTTATTCCACTCTTCCCTTCTCCCTGTTTCAAGCACAGTAAAGAAATGCAATCAATCAGAGGACAAACCCTCTTCAGCCACATACCTGTCATGCTGGAGAGTGTAGGTGGGCCACAAAGCTGAAGGTGTGCTGTCTTAGGGAAAGCGAATTAGGGTCAGATTGGAAAAGGGACAGCATGATCTGCTGCAGGTATACAAAGCAGGAATTTATCAGTCTGAGGCTGAGAGGGTAGAAAAGAGGCACTCCATACCAAGGTGAAAAAGGTCACAACAGAATATACAGTCGTTAGTGGACATGATTTTCAAAAGAGCTACCTGTTACAACTACCCCAAGCAAAGCTCAATAAAATGGGTCTGACTAAAAAGTCCTGTTGATCCAGGAGAGAGGCAAAAAGACATTGTGCAGGCATCAGACATCTGAGGCTATGCTTTCTGCAAAAACCTATGCTTATATTCCCCCTCTTTTGTTCTGTCAGTAGAGGATCCACTTCCAGAATTCTCTGCAGAGATTTTGCTTGGGCTCTTTGGAGAAATAAATTTATCCCTTTGAGGGCATGAGCCAGCTCTCCTTTCTGAGAGGAAAAAAAAAAAAAAAAAAGCTAAATGCATGTTGTCATTACTCAGTTCAGCCCTGAAATATCTTCAGGCTCAGAACAGATTTCATAAAAAAGGACAGATTTCATCTCTTCATCAGCTCTTGCTTATCTACTCTTCTCTGTTCAAAACCTTCTCTCCTCTTTGTTACCCAAAACAGACCTCTATCATATTCAAGGCTTTGGTACCCATTATGATCTAGTACAGAACTGTCACTTGGCCATCAGCATTGTCTATTGCTCAGTATCTGTTTGTACCTGTTGCCTTCCTGAAGAGAGTAAACCCTGCACACCTATCTCAGGTTATCTACATCCACGATTTGCCACTTTCTCTAAATGTAGGATGATAAATAAGTGTATTAAGAGAAAGGGCTTGCCCAGCTCAGCTGTAAGAAATAAGAAAGCACTTCAGTTTTGACTCCCAGACCCTCTCTTTGCTCCTGCATATTGCTGCTTGCACCCAGAGTGCTCATACAAAGCACTTTGTGCAAAGAGAACACAGGGTTTCATAAGCACACATTAAATATTATGCATCACCTCCTTTTTGATTCATAACATACAGATTTATCCCGTGTTCTTTGAAATTTTGTTTGTTTTCCCATCAGAGTTCTAAACACCATTCAGAAATTTTCATCTGCCCACAGATTTGTCACTCTGTTCCTTATTCTTCAGTTCATCCAGAGCTTTTACTTTTCATGTCTGTTTGAAATCAGGACCACTTCACTGTCACATTTCCACTTCAGTGTAATATCCACATCATTATTAAAACCACATGCATATTCCTGAGAAACTCTACCATTTATTCCTGGAAAAGAAACAATCAGCACAAGAGTATTGTTAGCTCCACCATCTTTTCAGTCATAGTGGATTTACCATAGTGGATTACCATAGTGGATTTATGATTTACCAGATTTAGAGTCTGGTGCACTGTTTGTTCCACAGCATGGTCCGCCAGAAGTCAGCAAAAGGAAATATGGGTCAAAGTTTGGAAAAGCAGAACTTTTCAATGTAATCTACCTTTAAATCAAAATAAACTGGCTTTGCAGAACACTGAGTTAAACCAAAGGAAGTATAATCTGATTCTTATCTCTTTTCCCTGCAACAAGTTTATTTGATTTACCTTTCTGTTTCCTACGAAATAACATTTATAATGGAGATCAGTGGGTCTGAAAGGGTGTTGGATGCAGATACCAAATGAACTGAATCAAGTCATGCTACTAAAATAGAGATCAGGACTGGTCCCTGGCTAATTGAATTTGTCTGCACTACAGTCATTAAAATGGAGTAATCAGAACATTTTCCATCCATGCATATTAAATGTCCTGTGTTTTAGGGGAGGTTTCTCCCACAGGCTGAAATACTTGATATGAGATAATTCTGTTTTCAATGGAACAGCTTTTTATTAAGATCACCCAAGCCTCCCTGCGTGTACTGTCAGGCTTGAAATTTCTCCCAACATGTCCATGTGACAGGACTGCAGCTGCAGATCTAAAAGATGAGTATGCAAAGGAGAAGTAAGAATGACTGTAGGCAAGAGAACCCTAGATAATGCTGTCTGGGGGTTTTATGTCCAGAAGGTGGTAAAGGTGAGTTCTCCAGCATGAGCTAAAGCATCATCTCTTAGTACTGTAATGTTTTCTGGCCTCTGATCCATGATGTCTATCCCAGTTTGGCGCCATGAAGCTGTGGCTAACCCTGTCATCCCTTCTCCACACCGAGTTCACTGAAGGCAGAGACAGCACCCAGACCAGAAACAAAAATTTCCACTCCACATTTCACAGAAAAAAAACCTTGATGAAGGCATGGGCAAAGTAGGGATGCCAAAGAAAGATGCAAACCTAGATAAAATTTTCTCAAAGAAAACTAAAGGAAAATTGAGAAAATAATCAAAAGAAAATGACCAAATGCAAAGCAGGAAACACTTTATCCTTCACTGGGTGAAGTGCAGGACATGTAACTCAGGATGCACAGGAAACATACCACATCAAGGCAAACATCTCCCAAAACAAAACACAGTCATGGCATGTTGGCACACCTTTAAGTACTCCAGAAGTCTTACTGAGTTCAACAATACCTGCTGGCAGCTCCATCTTTAGAGGGATAAGCTGATCATGATAAGCACAAGTCTTCCCCTTTGTATGTGATCTTTGCTACAAGAATAAGCACAATAAGCACATCATGTCAGTCACACAGCTCGAAGTGGGAAGGGGAAAGAAGATTAAGTAACCCCTTAATTTATTTCTGCAGTTTTCCAGTTAAATTTCAAGTTCTCTGGATCTTTTCCATTTAAAATAACAGTTTTGATTCCAACAGTCAGTCTCAGTGAAGAACACATGATTTTTCAATCACTCACTATAAAACAAAAAAAAAATATAAAACTTTTTAAGTAATTTGAAAAGAAATTATCAGGAGAACTAGACCTGCACTGCTACTTTTCACACTGCCTCCTCAAACCAACAAGCTAGCCTAGAGACCTGTGTTTCATCTCATTATTATTCAAAGGATTTCAAATCAAATGAAGATATCAGAAATTAGAGTGGGTTCCCCATATTAAAATTATTGGTCAGGTGTTAAATTTTAGTGCTTAATTACATTGTATAATCATTTCAGGTGGCCTAACTGATGCAATATAAAGTCACAGAACTGATGAAATGCCAAGAATAACACATTAACTGAGAGTAGGTTCTAGGCTCTGAATACAAAATAGCTGTAACCAATCCTTTGGTGGAGAGGTTTCCACAGGCCATACAGTAATTTGGATCACATATCTTTTTCAACAGACACATATGCAAATTCCTTCAAATCCTACCAGTTCTGCATCTGCTTTAAGCCAACACATTTGATGTCTTGTCTGATTTTCTCTGGTGTGCTTTTCCACTGATTTATTTATATACCACTTCTTCTCAGGTCTTCACACTGGCAGTTCAACAAATCCAGCAGCCCCTACTAATAACAAGATGATTTGGCTACGTAAGTCCAGCAGGCGGTAAAGGGAAAACAAATACCTACTTTCTTCTTATTCCCAAATATGCAGCTTTTCCAGAGGGTTTTCTACACCACTTGTTCTCTGAATTTACTGTTGATTTCATAAATACACAAATATTCATTTTATTTATCCAAGAGAGCAGGTGTACAGTTGTATCAATGTTTTATAAAGATTCAAAAACACAGTTGGTCATTGTAGATGTCTATTTTCCCATTTCCAGCCTGATTTGTTTTCCACAGCTCTGACAGTGGCATTACCCCAATTATAAACAGCTGCAAACGTCAGGAGTTACGTATGAAGAAACTTCCTGATGCGGTACTGTAATGATACCACAATGATCAAGGTGTAGTCTAAAACTATTTAGGACGATGCAATAATTATATTCTGGAAAGACCTAGAGTGACGGTTGAGTTCTTACTATAAAACTATCCAGAGGCAAATGCAAAACATCTTTCTTGAGAAACACCCAGAGCATTCAGGGAGAGCATGCAGAGGCCAACTTTTTTGCAAACTAAAAGTAATTGCAACTGCAGAGCCATCCAGCTGTGGCAACAACAGACTGGGGAATTTCATAGTCTTCTTCCACTGTTTGTGATATGACCTGGTTTGCCAAACAGGACCTAGATGGTGGTTTAGGGAACACCTCCACTGAAATTTAGGAAAGAGAGCAATGATGTAGCCTTGTGTTTGTTAGAGTCCTGCAGTGGCCATGTTCTCTCCTGCTTTCAAGGCCCTTGTTTGTGCATTCAAACCTCATTACAAACAGAGCATTTCAATGCAATTCTGCCATGACATGCCTTCATCAGCCAGTCTTATTTGCATTTTCTCTCACACAGAACTAATGCAGCTACTTAAATTACAAATCCAAGCTCATCTGTCTCTGTATCTGTCTGGATAATACTGGGAGGGCAGTAAGGTAGGCAAAGAAGAGAGAATCTGTCAGAGGTAAACCTAGGCAGAAAGCTGAATGTACAGACCACTGTAGACAAGCCAAAATATCTCAGACCATGCTTCAAAGTCTCCTCATGGGCTCTCAATTTGGCCTTGAAATTCAGATCCTGAAGTGTGGCAGAGAAAATCCTACCAATAATCGTGCAATTCATTCATTTTCACACTCCTTTTTTTGTACAAGGATCTCGGAATCAAGCCATTTTCTGTGGGTATTTGTAGCCCTGTATCAGACTTTTATCAAAGTACATATGTGAGTGATCTCACACCACACCATTAAGGTACTGAAAATGTCTGCTAGACTGCCCCAGCCTCTTCTGGCAGTTCCTGTGTGTCCAGTCATTTCTAATCAATGCATACGGTGGCATCTTTACTCCTGCTGCCCCATTCTTTCTCTCCTCTCTGTGTGAACCTCTCTCCTCTGTCCACATCTCTAGACATTAAAGGAGCAAGAGTATGCCTTCCTTTAACATCACTGCAGTGTGTAATATCTTACAGGAATTACCAGGAATAAATCAATATTTAGTTAGCAGATAAAAAATAGCAGTGTTAGCTGAAAAGGCAGGACCACTCTGTTTGCTGTTGCATGTTTGGAGAGGTACAACAAATTCCATGTGGAGGTTAAAAAAGTACCTGTGCACAGCAGTGACCAAGGTCCCATTCTTCATGAGTTAGTCCATTTCACAGGACTGGCAAACTCAAGTAGCTTATAAGTAGCTGCCCCTGCTGAATCTTCGGCCTCTGCTTTCAGCGATGTTCAGCTTAGTTTGTCCTGGTACATCCCCTAAATTTCATGAGATGCAAGAGTCCCTAAAGACAGAGCAGAAACACAAAGTGAATTCAGATCATTTTATGCTGCTGGAGAACTGCATTAAAAGAAGCCCTAAACCAGCCATGGTTTGGACCTGTTGTTTCATTCTGCCAAAAAACTAGCCAACTGTGGCATAAAGTAAGTCATTTGAAGTAAAGACCCATGTCCCATTAGCAATCCAAACCATCACCTTCTTTTTAATTCTGAATGGGAAACTAGGTAAAACATACGATCAATCACTAGTTACGTTTCTTGCGGCTGTGGGACTTTTCCCTAACAATCCTAATTAACATGGTTTATTGGCCAATTTGGCATTAGGCAATGTATAAAATTCTCCCGTTTGAACTTCTAGCAAAATATGATTCATTTACATTCCACTAAATATAGAACACACTAGAACTAGGAATACTGGAAATAAACTGGATATTTTAGTTTCTCAGCCTCTGTCCCTGATGAGGCCTGGGCTCAAATGCATTCAAGCTACACCCAGAAGATGCAGAAGATGCAGGGAGTGGATGGGTTTGGTCCAGGTCATCTGCGATGTGAAGTGAATAGACCTACCATGGCTCTGTCAGTCAGAGTGAGGGTGCTGAAGTGAGAAAAGACCCATAGAAAAAGCACAGTAGCCTCCCATCTTGAGAACTAACAGCTTTGGCTCTACCTCTAGCTTACCATTTCCATCACCCCACCCTCCTGAAGGAAACCGTCATACCAGGTGACACTAAAATGCCCAGCAACATCCTTGAGGCCAGCTGAACCAAAGAAAAAAAATTATGTGGACACTTAATTAGTGAGTATAATGACCACACACACGTTCTTCACACATCTGCAAATGTGTAAGAGGTCAAAAGAAAACCATAGAAAATCTGAGGGTTTGACTCATTGGTAGCAGCACATCCAGGAAAGGGCAGCAAGACCACATGCACGGAGAAAAAGGTGAGAAAGATTCCCACATGTTCCCATAATAAGCTTGCACAATTCCACAAGCCCACTTAAATATCTCATAATAAACTTATTTTTTCGTAGGGGATCCAAGATGCTCTTGCATAGACCTGTCTGTCACGGACCTAAAACTCTGGCCAACTTATTAAGGCTTGTGTATCTATTTGTTTATAACTTTTCTTACCTCTTGAATTTGTCTCTTGTGCTGAATAGGCCTTAAACGGATACCACTGTAAAACGGATATCCTTCTGCTCCAAGCATGTTAATAAGAGTGCTGTGAGCTAATAATGCTGTTGTAACAGTGTGAATCATACAGATAATCCTGAAAACCTTTGGAATCTTTTTATTTTTTTTTAAAAGGAAAAGCCTGGCTGACAAACCTGTGACAAACATTTTGGTTTTCAGTTTATATATCTTAATCTATTTACAGAAAAATCCTGTTTTCTGAATCAATCACACAGCCTTCTTTATTTGAGGGGAGGCAGGAAGAGTAAGTTTGATTTCATGTGTAGATTTAATTTCTTGTTTATGTTACCAAGTGTTTTAGAACAGCATTTCATTTCCACAGTGAATCAGATAAAATAGGAAGAAAAAGATAAAACAGGAAAGGTATATATAAGGGGGTAAAAATAAGACATTTACCAAATGAAACAAATGCTTTGTGAATTGGCAAATCCATCTGCTGCTTTTCATGCTCGTGGATTTAATTACACAATGCAAGGCTGGATCCTGCATAGAAAATCACGAAAAATCAGAACTGATTCACTAGAACTGCTGAAAAAGATACAGTTTTCACAGTTGTGTAGAGCCAACAGCAAAGTAGGTACAGAAATGTGGTAGGGTAACATAAATATGTCTAATCCACAACCTGGAGCTTTGGTCAGCTCAGATTACAAGATCCACCTTAAAATTGCAAACTGCTGCTACATGACACTTGTAACCTTTTAGATGTATACCGTTGTCCGAATCTGAGACTACAACAAGACCCAGCCACACTGTCGTGGTTTAAACCCAGTCAGGTAACTTGTTCACTCACTCCCAGTGAGTGGTGCCGAGCTGACAACAATCAAGGTCCGTGTCCGTCTCCCCCACCCCCTGCACCGGGCTCTCCCCTTCCCCGCTCCCGGAGGAACGGGGAGGAGGATCGAGAGAGTGCAACTCCTACGGGTTGAGACAAGAACAGTCCAGCAACAAATCACCACCGCTACTATCAGCTAAAACAATGATAAGGGAAAATAACAAGAGAAGAGAATACGATACCACCGGCCAAGAAAGCGAGTTCCACCCGGAAGCCCCTGTCCTTCCGGGTAACTCCCAGTTACCCCCCACCCCGGGCATGACGTGCTGTGGTATGGAATACCTCCCCGGCTAGCCCGGGTCAGGCGCCCCGTCTCTGCTTCCTCACAGCCTCCTCTCCTCCCTGGCAGAGCATGAGCCTCACAGAGTCCTTGGTCAGGGTAAACATCACTTAGCAACAACCGAAAACATCGGCTTCACCAACACTGTTCTCAAACTAGAAGTCAAAACACAGCACTGCACCAGTTAACACAAAGGAAAAAACATGACTGCTACTGCTGAACCCAGGACATTATCCACCCCTTATTCCATACCATTCACGTCGTGCTCAGATCCCACATTTTCAATACACCATCGCTCTCCCACATATATACATCCATATACATACAGACCAAGAGGAAAAAATCATTTTCTTAGTGCATGGACCAATCCTTATAATGCTGCCGAGTCCATTCGGTCCATGATGTTCCAAGTTCATTCTCTGTTGGGATGATGGCTGGAGGGAAGTCAGGGCCAGTCGCTGGTGACCTGGAGACATCTAGTTGATGGGCTATAAAAGCATTACACAGCAGGCAACGGCATACAATTGAGTTCACTGGCTGTTTTCCCCTAAAATCAAATCCCCTTGAGGTATACATCGGACTTCCCCATCTTCCCGCATTACCCACCAAGTATATCCAGGTCCCTGAGCAAAAGCAATCCCACGAGTGGGTTTGCCTTTACCTGAAGCAGGAATAACCCAGACTGTCTTCCCCAGCAAATTCTTCATATGCACCACGGGAACTTTGTCCCCCTCTACAATATGTAAAAGTTCTGACTGGGCTGGGCCGGCCCTGTTGGCAGATCCTCTGGTGTTGACCAACCAGGTGGCCTTTGGTAAGTGTGTATCCCAATGCTTGAAAGTTCCCCCACCCATTGCTCTCAGTGTAGTTTTTAACAGCCCATTGTACCGTTCAATTTTCCCAGAGGCTGGTGCATGGTAGGGGATGTGATATACCCACTCAATGCCATGCTCTTTGGCCCAAATATCTATAAGATTATTCCGGAAATGAGTCCCATTGTCTGACTCAATTCTCTCTGGGGTGCCATGTCGCCACAAAATCTGTTTCTCAAGGCCCAGGATGGTGTTCCGGGCAGTGGCATGGGGCACAGCGTATGTTTCCAGCCACCCGGTGGTTGCTTCCACCATGGTAAGCACATGGCGCTTGCCTTGGCGGGTTGGTGGCAGTGTGATATAGTCAATCTGCCAGGCCTCCCCATATTTATACTTCAATCATCGTCCTCCATACCAAAGAGGCTTTAACCGCTTGGCTTGTTTAATTGCAGCACATGTTTCACACTCATGAATAACCTGGGCAATAGTGTCCATTGTTAAGTCCACCCCTCGATCACGGGCCCATCTATATGTTGCATCTCTGCCCTGATGGCCTGAAGTGTCATGGGCCCACCGGGCCAAAAATAATTCACCTTTATGTTGCCAATCTAAGTCCATCTGAGCCACTTCAATCTTAGCCGCTTTATCCACTTGTTGGTTGTTCTGGTGTTCCTCAGTGGCCCGACTCTTGGGTACATGGGCATCTACATGACGTACCTTCACCACCAGGTTCTGCACCCGGGCAGCAATATCTTTCCACAGTGCAGCAGCCCAGATGGATTTACCTCTGCGTTGCCAGTTGCTCTGCTTCCATTGCTTCAACCACCCCCACAGGGCATTTGCCACCATCCATGAGTCAGTATAGAGATAAAGTACTGGCTACTTTTCTCGTTCAGCAATGTCCAGGGCCAGCTGGATGGCTTTCACCTCGGCAAATTGACTCGATTCACCCTCTCCTTCAGCAGTTTCTGCAACTTGTCGTCCAGGACTCCATACAGCTGCCTTCCATCTCCGATGCTTTCCCACAATACGGCAAGAGCCATCAGTAAACAAGGCATACTGCTTTTCACTTTCTGACAGTTTATTATATGGTGGGGCCTCTTCAGCACGCACCACCTCCTCCTCTGGTGACATTCCGAAATCTTTGCCCTCTGGCCAGTCCATGATGACTTCTAGAATGCCTGGACGACTGGGATTTCCTATTCGAGTTCGTTGTGTAATTAGTGCAGCCCATTTACTCCATGTAGCATCAGTTGCATGATGTATAGAGGAGACCCTGCCTTTGAACATCCAGCCCAGCACGGGCAACCAGGGTGCCAGAAGGAGCTGTGCTTCAGTGCCAATCACTTCCGAAGCAGCTCGAACCCCTTCATAGGCTGCCAGTATCTCTTTCTCAGTTGGGGTATAGCTGGCCTCAGATCCTTTGTATCCCCGACTCCAAAAGCCGAGGGGTCGACCTCGAGTCTCCCCTGGAGCTTTCTGCCAGAGGCTCCAGGTAGGACCGTTCTCCCCAGCTGCAGTGTACAGCACATTTTTTACATCTGGCCCGGTCCGGACTGGTCCAAGGGCTACTGCACGAACTATCTCGCGTTTAATTTGCTCAAAGGCTTGTTGCTGCTCAGGGCCCCATTTAAAATCATTCTTCTTCCGGGTCACATGATAGAGAGGGCTTACAATCGAACTGTAATTTGGGATGTGCATTCTCCAGAACCCCACTGCACCCAAGAAAGCTTGCGTTTCTTTCTTATTAGTTGGTGGAGACATTGCTGTTATCTTGTTGATCACATCTGTGGGGATCTGTCTACGTCCATCTTGCCATTTTATTCCCAAAAATTGAATCTCCTGTGCAGGTCCCTTGACCTTACTCTGTTTTATGGCAAAACCGGCTTTCAGCAGGATTTGGATTATTTTCCTCCCTTTCTCAAAGACTTCTTCCGCTGTATCGCCCCACACAATAATGTCATCAATGTATTGCAGGTGTTCTGGAGCTTGCCCCTGTTCCAGTGCAGTCTGGATCAGTCCATGGCAAATGGTAGGGCTGTGTTTCCACCCCTGGGGCAGTCGGTTCCAAGTGAACTGGACACCCCTCCAAGTAAAAGCAAACTGTGGCCTGCACTCTGCTGCCAAAGGAATGGAGAAAAATGCATTGGCAATATCAATCGTGGCATACCACTTGGCTGCCTTTGACTCTAGTTCATACTGAAGTTCTAGCATGTCCGGTACGGCAGCACTCAATGGTGGTGTGACTTCATTCAGGCCATGATAGTCTACTGTTAGCCTCCATTCTCCATTAGACATTCACACTGGCCATATGGGGCTATTGAAGGGTGAGCGGGTCCTGCTGATCACCCCCTGACTCTCCAGTCTACGGATCAGCTGATGGATGGGAATCAGGGAGTCTCGGTTGGTGCGATATTGCCGCCGGTGCACTGTTGTGGTCGCAATTGGCACTTGTTGTTCTTCAACTTTCAGCAACCCCACAGCAGAGGGATCTTCTGAGAGACCAGGCAAGGTGGACAGCTGCTCAATTTCCTCAGTCTCCAAAGCAGCAATACCAAAAGCCCACCGGTACCCTTTTGGGTCTTTGAAGTACCCTCTCTTGAGGTAGTCTATGCCGAGGATGCATGGAGCCTCTGGACCAGTCACAATAGGGTGCTTTTGCCACTCCCTCCCAGTCAGGCTGATTTCAGCCTCCAGCACAGTCAACTCTTGGGATCCTCCTGTTACTCCAGAAATATAGATGGGTTCCACCCCTTGACAGCTTGATGGCATCAGGGTACACTGTGCACCGGTATCTACTAGAGCCTTATACTTCTGTGGGACTTATGTGCCAGGCCATCTGATCCACACAGTCCAGTAAATCCGATTGTCCCCTACCTCCACCTGGCTGGAGGCAGGGCCTCTCTAATGGTCGTCACAGCATTGGACACTTAAGTCGTGTTGAAAGGGATTATTCTTCATTATCACAGGAGCTGGAGTAAAATCAGCTCTTCCACTCCATCTGGGAAACTGCTCACCAGAGACTGAAGCCGTAGCTCTCATGGGACGATCAGTCTTGGCCCTTGCTCCCCTCTTCAGTTCACTCACCCATTCCTCCAAAGCTGAAGTAGGTTTTCCATCCCACTTTGTCATGTCTTCTCCGTGATCCAGCAGGTAAAACATAGGGTACCCCGTGGCGTATACCTTCTGTATCTCCTCTCTTGAACAATAGGACGTCTTTTGTTAATAGCTGAGACGTGTGTTGGTACACGTGAGGAGCTGGATAAATCAGATACATCGTCCCTCAATTTGTCGAGGTCCTGGGACAGTTTTTTCACAGCTGAGATGATGGAAGGAGTGAGATTGTCTTCGAACTCTCGGAGTTTATGAACCATTTCATCCACTGTTAGTGGTACTATGTCATTCCAGGTCACTGTTGCCAATGAATGGGCATATGATGACGGTGCATTCCGTGTAAGTTTTCACCACATGGGTCGTGTACATTCAACTTCATCTGGATCTATAGGTGTATCCCCGTTATTCGGCTTGATGTGATAGATCATCTCTACGATGGCCGATTCCCTCAGAGACTGGATGCCTTTGTCTATAGTAGTCCACTTGGCCGAACGACTCGTAACATCGTCCTTGTACGGAAACCTTTCTTTCACAGCTGCCAAGAGCCTCCTCCAAAGGCTGAGGGACTTTTTCTCTCTTGCAATTGCTTTGTCAATTCCCCCTTCTCTAGCAAGTGATCCCAGCTGCTTGGCTTCTGTACCTTCTAGTTCGTGACCATCGGCCCCATTGTCCCAGCATCGGAGTAACCAGGTGATGATGTGCTCCCCTGGTTGACGGGTAAAATCTTTTCGCATATTCCGCAGCTCGGTTGAGGTCTGAGGTCGAGAAGTTACCTCTTCTTCTTCTTCTTCATCATGTGATGATGACTCCTGATCAGATTCTGGACCGGGTGGTGAATTCATTGGTTCTTCATCTCGCTTCACCCTTTTTGCCTCCTTTTTGCTTGTTCTCTTGCGTACAGGGGCAACTGATATTGGTACGAATTGGTCCTCTGGTTTGGCTGCAGTGATTATCACTGTGGTTTGAGTAGCGACTGTACTTGTTGCTGGGGGTGGTGTAGCTACCGTGCTTGGAGCTGGGGTAACCGCGCTGTCTGTTGCAGTTGAAGTTTGAGCAGCTGCTGTACTTGCCACTGGGGTAGCTGCGCAGTTCATTGCAGCCAAAGTTTGAGTAGCGACTGTCACTTTGCCCTCAAATCCGCCGACATTCTTTTCCTTTTGAAGGTGCTGGATAGTGTTGAACAAGGCCCTGTAAGCATAGGCCAAGCCCCAGCACGTTGCCGTGATTTGTCCATCTCTGGTATGGCCAGAATGACCACACACCTCATTTAAGTGTTTTACTAATTCTTCTGTATTTTGCAGTTGTTCGGTAGTGAAATTCCAAAATAGTGGGGGGGCCCACTGACCTAGATACTTGCCCATACTATCCCACACACCCTGCCACTCATGGCTGTCCAGCCTCTGGGAAAATCTCTCGGTCCTCCTACATCGTCGTTTGACCCCAGACAAGACCCAAACCTGAATCTGCTTAACTCTTGAAATCAGTAGTGGGCAAAACACACTCTGTATGCGTGTTAGCATGGTGATTCCCATCACCATCAGCAAACAAGTCTCAACAGCATTAAAAGGCCATTCAAAAAATTCAAAACTCTCAAATGTAAATGGTCTGGGGGGACGACTAGGAGGGTAAAAGGATGTCTCCTTCACAGGTTGAGCACCTGAGAAGGAGAAAAAAAGATGTGTAATTGCTAAGCACCTCCATCATATACCTCCCAAAGTATAAAGGTGGTGACCACACTGGGAACATAAGCCAGATCAGTTTCATGATCAATGATTCTATTGTATTACAAGTCATTACCATAAAGTACAATGGGACAAAAACCTTAGCCCAAGCCCCACACTTGAAAAACACTAATACAGCAAATACCGGATGGACGTAAGATATGATATACTGAAACTGTGAGATCAAGAGGAAAAACCTTGAGAGCCAATAAATCAGCATTGTGACGAGTGACTATCAATCCAGTCAGATCTGTTCTTATCTCAACCCCTCGTGCCCCACGTTGGGCGCCAAAAAGAACTGTCGTGGTTTAAACCCAGTCAGGTAACTTGTTCACTCACTCCCAGTGAGTGGTGCCGAGCTGACAACAATCAAGGTCCGTGTCCGTCTCTCCCCCCGCCCTGCACCGGGCTCTCCCCTTCCCCGATCCCGGAGGAACGGGGAGGAGGATCGAGAGAGTGCAACTCCTATGGGTTGAGACAAGAACAGTCCAGCAACAAATCACCACCGCTACTATCAGCTAAAACAATGATAAGGGAAAATAACAAGGGAAGAGAATACGATACCACCGGCCAAGAAAACAAGTTCCACCCGGAAGCCCCTGTCCTTCCGGGTAACTCCCAGTTACCCCCCACCCCAGGCATGACGTGCTGTGGTATGGAATACCTCCCCGGCTAGCCCGGGTCAGGCGCCCCGTCTCTGCTTCCTCACAGCCTCCCCTCCTCCCTGGCAGAGCATGAGCCTCACAGAGTCCTTGGTCAGGGTAAACATCACTTAGCAACAACCGAAAACATCGGCTTCACCAACACTGTTCTCAAACTAGAAGTCAAAACACAGCACTGCACCAGTTAACACAAAGGAAAAAACATGACTGCTACTGCTGAACCCAGGACACACACCCAGGCTACTTCAGGAGTTTAGAATGTAAGAGGATCTATTCTGAAACTTGTGACTCAACGGGAGAATTTGCTTATTCCCTATGTTTCTTCCATTAGATACAAACTGCTGTCCAAGTCTGAGACTGAGACTAGAGCTAGCTGCACCTAGGCTAGACTAGTGTCAGGAGTTTAGAAATCAAGGGAGTCAAGTCTGAACCACATGACTCAACATGAGGATCTCCATTGCCCTTTTCACCTTTGGTCTCTATAAAAATCCTTTTAGCTTGATTCTACCTCAGTTTTCCTTCATATATTCTATTACACATGAACCATTGACCAAGTCTGAGAGTAAGGCACACACAGGCTCTGTCAGGGATTTAGCGAGCAAGGAGGTCTATTCTGAATCCCGTGACTCAACAGGAGAGTCTCCCTTACCCTTTGTGTCTTCAGCCTCTGTACCAATCCTCTTTAGGTCGATTTTACCTCAATTTTCCTTTGTATGCTTCATCCTTGCAGTATGTCAGAGTGAACCTTGCCATCAAATTTTGTTAAGCCTGTATAAATAATATTAAAACTGCTCTTGCTAATAGCTTTGATAGTCATTCTTTGAGCCATCCTAAATCACTTGTTTCATGACACAAAGTCAATGAAGAGGCATATTTTTTCTGATAGCTTATTTCCTAACTAAGGATTCAGTTTTCTGCTGCCCATAACACCAATATCTAGGATGCTCTCCTGCAGTGAGCAAGACCTACCATCCAAATGTTCATGTTTCTAAATGGCTCCAACCACTTATTTGCCACAAATTCCTGTATGCCATGGCAAAGCAACTTTCTCTGATCCACTGTAAAGGTGGTTCTGACATTAAGATGGATAGGTTGTGTAGGTTGCCCACAATTCACAGTTGTAGGTGGGTTACCTCAAATGTTTCTGTAGGACTCTTCTCTCCACTCATCAACTCCCAGTCCCTAAGTGACATCTTGAACCCTTGACAAGAAGCAAAATTCTGCACTAACAAAGGTTGGAAATTCACTTGAAAATAAGAGATACAATAGCATGGCACCTCCTTGTGAGCATTTCCCCAGGATCACTGCTATGAAAACCCAAACTGCCAGAAGGCTTCTGAAGACAAAGCTGGTTGCTAGAAACAGCTCTGTATTGATGTAGAGCCAGATTTTCTCTGCTTCTTTCATCTTAATTCATAATTTCATTACACCAAGTTACAAAAAATTAAATACATACAATTACAATTTCAGAATTTATCCAGAAATAGGAAGGGGACAGGCCCACAATTAGCATAGTCCTTAATGCAGTCTCATAAACCCCATAGCAATTAAGTTGCAAAGTACTGTAATTTACATAAACAAAAAAAATGGGGGTTGGTGTAGAAATGTTTGTTTCAGAAACAAATGTCACGAACAGCCCTAATATAAGACCATACAACAAGATACAGCATGGATAACACTGCTTAGTGATTCTGGCTGCTGCCTGCACAGACTCAGCTTCCTTCCAGATGGTTCAGGATTTGAGAAAGAGAGGCTGGAAAAGGATGGACTGTTTCTATGAGAGATTACCATTCCAGGCACAACAGGTAAAATATGCCAAGAGCGATAAGAAAAATCTCTTCCATATCAGTGTCTGACCCCAGTAAGAGCATCAAAGAAAGAATACAGACTGAGAGAGGTGGGCCTGTTCAAGAGAAGGCTCATGAGAGACCTTCGAGCAGCTTCCAGGGCCCACAAGATACGGGGGCTGACAAGAAATCTGGGGGACTTTTGACAAGGGCCTTTAGGGGCAGGACAAGGGGGAATGGCTTTAACCTGACAGAGGGGAGATTGAGATGAGCTCTTAGGCAGAAGTTCTTCCTTGTGAGGGTGGTGAGGCCCTGGCACAGGTTGCCCAGAGACGCTGCAGCACAGAATCACAGGCTGGTTTGGTTTGGAAGGGACCTTAAAGCTCATCCAGTTCCAACCCCCTGCCACAGGCAGGGACACATTCCACTAGACCAGATTGCTCCAAGCCCCATCCAAGCTGTCCTTGAACACTGCCAGGGATAGGGCAGCCACAGCTTCCCTGGACACCCTGTGCCAGGGCCTCACGACCCTCACAGGGAAGAACTTCTGCCTAATGTCTAATCGAAATCTACCCTCTTTCAGTGTCCTATCACTACATACCTTTGTAAATAGTATGGTTGGAGGTGACTGGATGGTAGGAAACACTTGTTATAGCATGGCTAAAAATTCCCAAATGCACATATACACATTCAGTCTTTAAGAAGGAAAGAGCGAGTGTCCCTCACAGCTTCTTCTGATGGAAACTAAGAAGCCAAAATATAGACCTGCTTTGCTAAGTCTGGGTATGCCAGGTCATTTGTACTCTGTCGTTTTTAACTCCCATGTCACCGATTATGGCAAGCACCTCTCTTGCCTCAGATCATAACAGCCAGCAGCAACCAAGTTCCTCTATCCCTGCCTCACTGGTGAGTCGCTAATCTGCTGTGGATCAGGACAAACCTGCCTTTATGAAGCATCCTCAAACAAACCAAAGCCCTTTCTCCTCACCTTAGGTAATGACTAGCTGTGCAGTTCTGCTCCTGTTACATGCCACAGGACTGTCTAAGGACACCTCAGCCAGCCAGTCTTTACACAAGCAAAATTTGCTCTACCTGGGGTCACCACAGATTGTTCAACATGTTCCCAGTTGCTCTGAGTTTGTTAGCTATGTCAATGGAGACAACATAGATGTTGTCACAAAACTGAGTGGTCAGGGTCACTAAAAGAATCACATCAGAAGTAGCAGCAAAAGTAATTTTAATATAAATTTATATATGTGTGATTCAACAGAATTCAGTGGCAATCTATTACATATAAAAGAGATTGTTTCAGAACTGGCAATGATTCATAAAGATTTAGAGTGAAATGACGTGTATAGAAACAGAAGATACAAAGGAATAAAGGGAGACCTTTCCATTGAGTTGTGAGATTCAGATTGGACCCCCGTGCTTCCTAAATTTCCTCTTGGAGAAGAGTCTGAGTGCAGATAAATCCAGACTTAGTCTCAGATCTGGTCAATTATATTCATGTAAAGAATTAAAGAGTCATTTAGCAGCAGTTTGAATTTTTAAAGTGAATCACAAGACTTCTAAACAACACGATTATTGAAGCTAACACACATGCAATTAAAATTAAATATCTAAATAACACAACACACTAAAATAGAGAGATATAGGCATATATGCACAGATATATGCATGTGAAAAATAAAAGTATACCACAATACATTAGCTTTCTCAGCACTCCTCAACAGGCAAAGGGCTGTCAGTGAGCAGCACTAACAGCCCAGGTAGACAAACCCTCTATTTTGTAAGCTTGACAGTTTAAGGGTTCCAAGACGTGTTTCACTCAGAGAGAGATAATGGGTCACAGGCCATTGAGGTCAAGAAGGGCTCAAAGGTCTCTCTCTGGACCCCTTTTTCTAGGGTTGTAACATGGTTGGCTTTAGTCACCAGTGGCCTCACTTCCGTGTCAGTTTCACCAGGTGCACAACAGTTACATTCCAGGTTGTCAGGGAATGACTGGTCATCCCAAAAGAGCTCCTAGTATGATGAAGGAATATCCACCCTTCCTGATCCCTGTGTGCTGCTCCCCTTTGCCAGGCAACCAGAGTATGGCCAAGGAGTGCCCAGCATCTCACTCCTTGCACTGTGCAAAGGCTGGGGCCTAACAAGAATTCTTGGGGAAGCGGAGGGGTCCAGGAGAGAAGCTGCGAGAGGGATGTACCACCACAGTTGTCTCTGTGCTTGCAGTCATCAGGTCAAGGGCCTGAGTGGTGCCTCTCTTCCAGGGGCACATCCAACCATCCCTGTCCTGATAACACGGCTCCCAGCAGCCATTGCCTTCCCTAGGAGGTCTCCCCCATGGCATATTCATAACTCACACCTTGTAAGCCTGAGAAGCAACATGGGGACCCCAGTGCCAAATCCTACCGGGAGCACCCAAGAGCTGGTCCCGGAGTCTGCATGGCAACTCACTTCTCTGGAACACAGCCAGCAATTAGACAGTTGGAAGCCATTTGGGATCTGGCTGCAGGTGGCTCCTTCACAGCTCTTCACACATCAACACCTCCATGCATCCTCTGAGAGAAGCAGTTGGGTCCTGGCTGACATTAACAGGCACAAATTTCCTGGCACTGCCACCTGCTGAGTAGAAGTACCATGCCATCACATGCCAACCCACCTCAACCAAAACGAGAATGCCAGTATGATCTTAAAAATCCTTTGAAGTCTTTTCTTGTCTTCCCACCATTCACTAAACAGAAGTTACTGTAATAAAAAAAAAAAAAAAAAGGGGGAGGGGAGGAATTAATTTGGTGAAATACTAGAAAAGGTCAAAATAATTTTAAAATAAATCACAAGACTCAAGAGGGCCTTAGAACAAAGGTCTGCTTGTAGGCTGACATCTCTGGAAGAAAACACAGCTACAAACCTTACAGACTGGCCATGGCAACAAGTGAAGATTAAAACAATTATTTGTCTCTTCAAAACACTTCACAAGTGTTAAAACAGTCAGAAAAGCAAATCTCCTGGGCAAGCATATGTCACCTTACTATAGTCAGTATAAATCCAATGGGAAAAGAGCTGACCTCTTCCCTGGTAGCAGTTTGGCTCCTCATGAGAGGTAGAATTCCTGCCAACTTGAGCAGTGGATGGACATTGCTGTAGGATTTGATTTGCCATTGGCATGGATTGAGTAAATTTTGGCATCCACAAAGATGTTTAAGGAGTTCTGGTGAGGAAGTTGTATTTGAGTCTGTATCTCCATCCTGCAAGGTTTCACACATTTGCTGAGTGTGGCAGATCAAAACATGCTCCGCAGCACCTTCTATCACAAATCAGTCACATTTGCACTTCATGGATGCTGTGGAATGTATCAACATCCCCTGTCAGTGTGGATTAGAACTTTTTAACCTGGATTTACTAGGCTTGAGGAGATTCACAGCTGCCTAAGGACTAAGTAACTGGCATTGCACCACTTTCTGGAAGTTGCCTACTTGCTAGCCAGCTTCCTACTTAAGGAAATATTTCTCAGGCACAAATCACGCAAGAGGATACCAAGACTTTCACAATCTTTAAAAACATGGTTACAGATGAATACAGGAGTTTGTACAGTCTAGCCATCCTGCTGTACTGGTTAATTTGATTTTTTAGGGAATTGTACTTTGCATTTAACCACAAGACATAGGATTGTGCAATGGTTTATTTCAGCTATGCTGGTTTGCTGGTTTATCACATGCTGGTTTGAATGGATTTTTAAAATTCATAGGTTTATTTACCTCATTTGGGGCTGAAATTTTCTGTTATTCATTTAAATCCCACAGTGGTCTGCAAAAAGAAATCTGCTCATGGTTGTTTCTAAATTCTGCTTCCATATAAGCTATACCATTTCTTCACATTTAAACTCCTAATTTACAATTGAATAGCTAAAACATTACATACTATTTACTTTTTAAGTCTTCTATATGCCCTGGACCAAGCTGAGAACACTTCACTAAACACTGGAGGTTATATAAAAGGAAATCACATAATGAATATGCCTTTTACTCTTTGAGATTGACTGAACATACAATTGAACTGCCTTGGTATCACTTTTCCAAACACTGTCTGGCTCCAATCACACCTCCATATGAAAACGTTGAGGTCTGTGTTGCTGTTTAACCTCCAGATAGCGCTCTCTGCAGATTCTGTGGTCCTTAGGACACACTGGAAAGTTCGTAACAACTTATATGGGAAAAGCTGGGGAACTGGGGCTCCATAGCTACGGAAGGCCTCAGCTATGAACACTTCATGCTTCATCAGATGAGGAAGAAGACTCTTTTCTACACCTCTTAAGGAATATCTGTGTAGAACTCTTTTACGTAGAAATTATTTTGTTAAATCCAGAATTTAAAATCAGGAAACACATCATTAGAAGAGACAGATTTGGATTAAATCAACACATTAACAACACATCTACAACTTCCTTTTTTTGCTGCCTCAAAATTTGACAAGTCTTCAGAAAAGAGACACTGAGAAGGATTCACAGTCCTGAGGCTGCCAAGTTAAACAAAAATTCTCTTCTAATGCCTTTGAAACGGACGTTGTGCCTTCACACATAATGAAAGACCAATGAGGAACAACGCCACAAGCCAAAGCTGCTTTTTTTCCCACTCCCGTGCACTTTCTGGTAAAAGGAAAACAATAGCAGCTGTGAGATTCCATCAGAAAGGTCGGCTTATTTAAGTGTAAGCACAGCTCCACAAAACCCTGAGGATGTCTGTGCCGTCTGTAGGAGCAGGTCAACCCAGCCTGAGGGTATGACAAGCCCACCACAGAGTACTAGTGACATAAGCCTTTGATCTCTGATAAATTGAAGACTTGGTGGACTCAGAGGAAAACAATGCACTTAGTTTTGCTATTTGCTATAGTTGAGGAACCTATTTTTAAATACCTTTCTGTGCAGCAAAACTGAGGGAAGACTTCCTTTTTTCTAGCTTTCTTCGTTCTGCAAAATTCATTTTTGTGCTTGAAAGATTCTCCACCTCACAGCAGAATGGGGATATCATCCCTAGAGCAATTTCTTGGGCAAGCAATAGACAGTATAATTACATTTACAAAGGTACTCAGAATTGCTGAATGACACATATTTGGGCTGCTGTCCCACATGGAAGAGCCAAACCAGGCTCCAGACCTTTACAGGCAGATTTAGCATGCTGACATGTGGGTCTCACTGTTGGCTTGTTACCACAGCAGCAGTGCACAAGCCCACAGAGAAACCAACCAGCAGACTGCCGGGGAACCAGAAGACATTGAGGTGTCAGACTTTGAGAAAGTAGCTGTCACTGAATTAGGGAATGGTTTGGTTTGGAAGGGACCTTAAAGCTCATCCAGTTTCAACCCCCTGCCATGGCCAGGGACACCTTCCACTAGACCAGGTTGCTCCAACACTGGTCTAGTGGAACACTGCCAGGGATGGGGCAGCCACAGCTTCTCTGGGCAACCTCTGCCAGTGCCTTACCATCCTCACAGGGAAGAACTTCTGCCTAAGATCTCATCTCAGTCTCCCCTCTACTAGGGTAAAGCCATTCCCCTTTTCCTGTCCCTACAGGCCCTTGCCAGAAACTTTCTTGTTAGCCCCTTTAGGCACCAGAAGATGCTCTAAGGTCTCTTATGAGCCTTCTTTTTTACAGGTTGAACAAGACCTCCTCTCAAGCACGTCAAGGTCCCTTTAGATCCCATCCCTTCCCTCCAGCGTGTCAATCATACCACACAGCTTGGTGTCATCAGCAAACTTGCTAGGGGTGCTCAATCCTACTGTCCATGTCTCTTACAAAGATCTTGAACAGTGCCAGTCCCAACACTGACCCCTGAGGGACACCGCTCTTCTCTGGTCTCCACTTGGCTATCGAGCCATCAACCACAACTCTTTGAGTGTGACCACACAGCCAATTCCTTACCCTGTGCTTCACAAGACTGCACTAAATTGCAGAGATAAGTAATTTGCACACAACTTACTCAGCTGGGCATGACAGCTAAAGACATAAATACTGGTCACATAATGCATACCAGACTAGGATCATGCTTTCTCAAATATTTGACTGCTTAGAACATTTTACATAATAGAGCTAGACTCTTCACTTTACTAGTGCAGGCACTGACAACTGCCAGAAGCTCTTCCTTGTCTGGATTAGGAAAAAATGCCAAATCACTTCAAAAATATCTTTTTGGATCCAAACTTTTTTTGAATCGAACTCAACTCCATCTCTTATCCACAGACACCAAATGTTGCTTAAGATACATTTGGTCATACAAAACTGGGAGACTGAACTGGAGGAAGACTGAGAGAACTTCCCATCTGACAGACTGTCTGAATTTTCTTACAGAAAAGGAAATACTTCATTTTTTTACAGTGGAATCATTCATGACAGAGGCTGTGGAACACAAGCACCTGGGTAGGACTTTGAATAGAGTACACAGGATCGTTAATGTCTGCTACTTGTTTCTCCCTTCACTTTCCAGAGACCTAACAAATGTGCACAGCCTGAAGAAGCTCTTCATGACACCTTCAGCTACAACAGAAGTGTTGGTTCTGACCAGCTTTGTTATATTTTATTTGGCAATTAATGTTGCAGCCTTGGTTTTAGGTTATAGCAAACCTCATCTAGAAGGAACCAACTGAGACTATTCAGTTTCATAAACACCTGTGGCAAAGCAGGCAGAACATCATTCCTCCATTCCCTTATTTCTATGAATCAGAAATGACTATTTCGGGAAGTACAGTATTTTTTCATAAAAATGTTCCTCAACAGAGAAATTGCAAGACAAAAGAAATATCCCTTACCATGTACATAACAAATGGATTTAGACAATCACTTGTTGTTCACACTGCTCCTGTATAAAATTTGACCTGCTGGGGCACTAGAAGAGTCCTCATTCAGAAGCGTACTTTACATGGATTCCATGTTAACTACCAAACTCCAGAACTTCAACTGCATGAGAACGGAACAACTTTACACATGCTGTAAGCTCTCTTACCCCTTAAAATCCCAGAGGCTCTGAAGAAGATAGTACCAGACATCCTGGTTTCAGCTGGGATAGATTTAATTTTCTTCCTAATAGCTAGTGCAGTGCTGTGTTATGGAGTTAGTCTGGGAACGATGTTGATAACACACTGATGTTTTAGTTGTAGCTCAGTAGCACTTGCCTTGATCAAGGAATTTGCATGCTCTGCCAGTGAGGAGGGGCACAAGAAGCCAGGAGGGAGAAGAGACAAGACAGCTGACCCAAATTAACCAAAGGGGTATTCCATACCACAGCACAGTATATAAACTGAGGGGAGTCACCCAGGAGGCCTAGATTGCTACTTGGGTCAGGCTGGGTATCAGTCACAGGGTGGTGAGCAGTTGCATTGTGCATCATATGTGTTATTGTTGTGTTTTTTTTTTCTTTCCCCTTTTAGTTTTATATTTTCTCCCCTTATTATTTCCATTATCATTAGTAGTAGTAATAGTATATTGTGCTTTAGTTATTAAATAGTTCTCCTCTCAACCAGTGGTTTTATACTCTTCCAGTTCACCTCCCCATCCTGCTCTGGGTTAGGGGGGAAAAGGCAGTGTGAGCAAATAGCTGCATGGTGCTGAGTTACTGGATGGTCTTAAACCATGACACCAGAAAGTTACACAGATTCCCTGGGGACGTCTTTGTATAACCCCTTACAGGCCTTTTATGCCTTTTTTTTGTATGTAGTACATGATGCCAGGCTGGATGGGGCTTTGAGCAACCTGGTATTGTGGAAGGTTTCTGCCTGCAGCAGGGGATTGGAACTGGATGAGCTTCGTGGACCCTTCCAGCACAAACCATTCTATGATGCTATAAAATCAGACCAGAAGTTTACAGCTATATTCTCTCAGCATATATCTAACAGGTAAAATAAGATGTTTTAAAAAACATAAAATGAGATCAGAACATACACTTGGGGGTTAGGAAAGACTATTTTCTAGCAGAGATCTTTGTCCTTTTTAAGTTGTAAAGGAGTTAAGCCAGGAGAGACAGAGTTTACTGGTAAAGGCAGGAATTGCTTCACCAGTGCAAGCTGAGTCAAAAGTCTACACGTTGAAACACGGACCACATAACTCAATGTAACACTTCTTTCACAGCTTCAAATCTCAAAGACATCTGCTTGCTTGAGCGAACCTATTATCCTCATCCTCTATTAACGGTAGTGGAAACTTTCACAAAACTTCCTGAAGATGCTGCTTCACTGTGGGGTGAAAAGTAGGTAAAGAGGAAGCTCGCCTCCACCCAGCAAGAGGCAGTCAGCAGGAAAACTCAGCACAAAGGGGCATGCACCTCACCTGTGCAACTTGCCCCAACTCTCATGGCAGTCTCAACATCTTTGAAATTCTCCTTTGGGAATCACCGCTGGGCTGGTGAGATGGAAAATGAGGAGAGTCCTGATGAGGCTGGAAACTCTCTAGGGAATAGGAACTTGTATAAGAAAAACAGATGAATGAAAATAAAACAGGGGAAAAAATAAAACCCAAATTATTGTCAATGATGAGGGTCAAAGTCCTCAGGTGCTGCTGAAGAAATTGGTGCAAATCTCAAGAAAGACCAATGGCAAATTATTGGGCTATTGCATCAACTACACAAAAGGTAAGTACTAAAGAGGTAGTTCCATGGGATAAGTCAGCCAAAACCAATGGCTGAAATGAACAGTGGATCCCAGAAAAGGAATAGTCACAGCAGCCTGCAGCAAAAGCTCCATCTCAATTTCTACCAATGGTCCCCATAGACCTTTTAAGAAAACAAGAGTTTCATAATTTTCTCTGTTTTAAAAATATTTGTAACTCAAATTTGGTACCAAATTCACTTCTTTTGAAATCTGTGTATGTGCAGAGACTGGTGGTTTCTTTATTTTTAGACTTAACCTTTTGTTATGAGCTATGAGAGAAGAAATATAAGGCAGGGAAAATTCCAAGACAATTAAAAAAAAAAAGATGTTGCAAAACACCAGTTCTTGAGGAAGACCCAGAGTAAACTCAGCCCTTCCTCAAGCCCCTATAAAATGATCCCTCTCACTTTGCCTCTGGCATCATTTTAATCCCCTCTGCTTCCCCACAGGCTGCTGTAGCCCTGCCCTTCAGAAGCCTTCTTCCCTGACCACATCACACACTATTTCCGTCTGTCCCAAGATCATTGTAGGCTGCTGCAATGTGCAAAAGCCCCACAGCAGCCAGGCCAGCTCAAAATTTACTTACCTAAAATCACCAGCATTGCATAGATCAGTGGAGACTGCCACAGCATGTTAGAAAATTTGTTGAGAAAACAGCTGTAAACTCAAAACATCCCTTAGCAATACACAGAAAGAGGGAAATATTTCACAAAAAGGACATCAAATAAAGAAATCTGCTTTATACTCTGCATATAACTGATGCTTCTGCTGTCAAGCTGTTTACATTACAAGGCAGAGGAAAGACAGCAGGTTTTGACTAGCAATTGGATTTTAGCTTGACTCCAGAGTAATGGGATTCCAGAACACAAGAAGTGTCTCATTTTTGCTTCCTTAGTCTTATATTTTTATATATATATATAAAACGAAACATTTTTTACAAGAAGCCTGGTCTCTTTTAGTTATGAAGAACTCTGGTTCAGCTTATTAATTCTCAGAGGCTTGGGAATTGAAAAAGAGCAGCTGCTGTCATGAAAAGGCTGTGATCATAGCAGTGACATAGCCATCTAAAATCTTTAGAGAAAGCCCATTCTACAAAGAAAGAACAATCTGACACCTAAAAAATCATGTGTTGAGACTAAGTATGACTTGGAGATGTGAGGGAAATCTTACTGTATCTGTGCATGTAGACTGGTCATTTAGTGAACAGAAGGAAAATATATGGTGCTTTTACAGCTCTTTTTCAGTCACCTAAAGAAAAATGCTTTTGTTACTATGCCGCAGAAAATATATGGACTCAGTCAGAGATCAATATGATCAGACAAAAGCCGTTTATTACAAAGCCTTAACCCCTTAAATACTATTTCTTACATGCACTTACAGTGACTTGGCATATTATGATTGGATACATGTCTTGAAGACCCTTTGCAACTAGCATATAATTGGTTAAGCACAGGTGTGGGAACTTGAACTCGAAAGCTTGCCAACAGTCCACAGTTCTCACTACCTCAGTGAATTCTAGCTTCTTCTTATCTTGCTTGCTTAAGCTTCCTTGGGCCTCTCACAGCCTTGCTGTATCTTTCAGGATTATTCAGAGTTTATGTACCAATTATCCATTCTCCCGTGAGAACACCGTCTCCACATTACTATGAGACCAATGATGCTGAAAACTAAGCAGAAAATTATGGAATCGATGATAACAGCTTTGGACATGGGGGAATTCACATCATTACATTTTAGAACGTTAGAAGCCTTTATGATCTGGAAACAAGGTTACCATTTTTCTATTAAATCAACACAGAAATGATCACAACGTGTTGAAGACTAAAAGCGCCTCTAGGTCATCATCTTTTCAAGGTAGCAATCATTACTTTTTCCTCTCTTTATAGCCTCTAGTATAATGAAGCCTTCATTCTATTAGTCACACCTAAAATGATAACTTTCTGCTGTTGCTGCTTCTGATTACACTAATCTTTTGGTCAAGTGCTGTTCAACAAGAAAGGTTTAATGACAAGTTCTTGGGTCAGGAATGGAACAGGAAGATTTTGCACAACATGTACTGTTTGCTGAACAGCAACTGCTGGAAGCAGTCCAGGAGGACAACAACAACTAAGGCAGTCTTAGGGCAGAGAGGATAAGAGTCATGGGAAAAGGTGAACGTAAAAACGACTCTAGATGCAGCTCTGCAGTTAACAGCAAATTTGCATCTCCCAAGCATGTGATTGCCTATTCATAGGGAGAGAATTAGCTACACAAACACAAACTTGCACTGTTGTGGATCATTTTTTCTTTCTTCCAGATAGTTCCACAAATATCAACACCATCACAACTGGGGATAAATACCCTTACCACTATAAGTCTATCATCAATTCTCCTCTATCAAAGCACTTGACTTTGATTTGAGACTTAATAAACATCACCTGGCTGTTTGCTTTTATGCTGCTGTCTCTATTATTTACAAATCTTTAAAAAGGAGGTGGACGTTCTCATTTCTCCACTTTCTGCATTAGTTCAGCCAAATGTCAGAGTATGGACACTTGTGTACCGTTCCCAAAAAGCAGCATTCTTTCACTAGTTCTCCAATTATCCCTAAACACCTTTTCATTCATCTCCTTCCTCTCATCCGTAAGTTCATTCATGCAACCTCTGTCTTCATTCTTTTGCCATTCACAGCTGAGAGCTGAAAGCTCCTCTGATCCTTTTTGCTCAGAGCTCTAAAGGAAAATGAATAACCTATGTGTCTGTTTCTCTCTCTGTCTTTTCTTTCCATCAGATGAGTCTATATTTATCTGACCTGATTAAGATGTCCAGACTCTGCTGCTGACTGGGAATCTCTGTAGAGACTACCAGGTGACCAACAGCCAGACCCACGAGATCTGGGGAGCAACAGACATTCAAGTTTGCTGTCCATATCAGGCAAATTAGCAGAAAGTCATCTACTGAACAGGGCTTGCAGGCACATGGATAAACCAGAGGTATTGAGGATGGGTTAAGGTGGTGTTTCTGAAGGAAATCTGTGCCTTAAAAGCCTCTTGGTGTTCTTGGGGTGTCTTGGCAAACACGCCATCTTGAAGCAGTTTTTAGCGTTCAACACAGCCTTCAAGAGACATGAATACACCATGAGATAACAGATTAAAGCTCTCATACATACTTAAAGAAATGGTTAAAAGGGAGGAGATAAAGAGTTAAGAGAAAGCAGTAATTTTTTTACACTAGAGGAAAATCCCCAGAGTGCATTAGTGACCTTTGCTGTTCAACAGTCTCGAATAAGCTGTAAAAGGTCAGCAGAGAAGTAGAGAGGCCACAGACTTAGTAGCCTAATCTGAGTTATCCAGATAAGAGCTGACTTTGCATAAGTGTCTGGTAATATTGACTAGGCAATAAAACAACAGATTAAATTCCATGTAAAAAACACCATCAATTTCATGTAAAAAATGGTGCTGTCTGGGCTAATCATAACCACACAGGAATGAGATCTTGGGTGATGATACATCAAAAACATCTCTGGTTAAAAGCTGGGGACATCAGATGGATCTATCAATCATAAGTTCAAAACAAATGAACTGACTTTTGAAATGCATAGTTCATCTGTGTCACTCCCTGCTTCAGGACAGTGTAGGTTTGCATAAGTTCAGAAGGAAACCTGGAGAAATTTACGCACAAAAATCAGTCCTGGGCAGCTAACTTAGATCTGCCACCTGCAAAAGTCTGGGAGAGAGCTCAAGGAAACAACATTGTTTCATTCATTTTTTCACATGTCTCTTGGCATCAGCTACCTAGAGAAGGGGGTACAGAACATGAAAGAAGTAGAGCTGGTAGCTGGAGGAAGGAGGAGTTTACAGGGTTAAATAACTCCAGTAACACTGATGTCATTCTTTGCAGCACATTGCCTGGGCTGTGTGCAAACCTATCTAATTATAGATCATAATTACAAAGCTTAGCATGCTGGAATACTAGCAGCTGCCAAGATCAATAATGTCAAAAGGTGGACATAATTAAAAACAATATAATTGTAATCCTGCCAAGAATCTGGCACACTGTACTAAACAAATCAGAACAAAGCTGTTTCAGTGGCTTCATCAACATCCTAATGGTGTTTTTTTTAAGGTTTGTAATTACTTCAATCAAGTAATGCCATTTTCCTCATACTTGCTCTTTCCTCTAAAGAAAAAAAAAGAAATAATGATGCTGAGATCCATTTATCTTCAAAGTGCAAAGACAGGTTGCATGTCATATGAGTAATTTCTGGCTGCAGTCTGACCACACATTAGTCCTCCCCCTTACTATACACACCATTTCCAATAAAGGTTTCAAAGTCTTCCACTTGGATTGCTTCAGCTTCTGCCAGAGACAAGCTTAAAGCAGAAGTGGATGCTGTGAGCAACTGAGGTCTTCAGCAGTCTCTCCATTTCCATTTTCAGGTGTCCTTTGTGCTGCCTGATGTTCCTAGTGATGAACCAATCATAGCATACAATATCACAGAATTATAGAATCAACTAGGTTGGGAAAGACCTTCAAGATCATGAAGTCCAACCTTTACCCCAGCACTGCCAAGGCCACCACTAAACCATGTCACTAAGGGCCTTGTCTACACAGTTTGTGAACATTTCCAGGGATGGTGATTTCACCACTGCCCTGGGCAGCCTGTTCCAATGCCTAACCACCCTTTTGGGGAAGAAATTGTTCCTAATATTCAGTGTAAACCTCTCCTCACACATCTTGAGGATGCTTCCTCTTGTCATATCGTTTGTTCCTTGGGAGTAAGACTGACCCCCACCTCACTATAACCTCCTTTCAGGTAGTTGTGGAGAGTGATAAGGTGCCCCTGAGCCTTCTCTTCTCCAGACTAAACACCCCCAGAATCACTTCTCCGTATCACTTCTCCATAACTTTTAAATGTATTATGTTACAATTGTACTCTCCCCCCCCAGCAGAGAGCTGCCAACAGCTCAGACACTTATCCCTCATTAACCCTCACCAATCTTTTTAGTCATTTCTCTGTTGAGGAAACAGAGGTCCAAACAAAAACTCTTCACCACCCTTTCCAAATTCACAAACTTAGTGGCTATCTCTGCCCCAAATCAACCTGATGGTCAAAAGCAGAAAAGATCCTTAGATCCTTCCCTTCTCTGAGCTTTCTTTGTCTCCAGGCTGAAAGCAGACAAGCTCAATGGACAGCATGAGGATCCCATCCACTCTATTACAAATCCCATCCAAAATTGCAGAACAGAAGACAAACACTAGTGCTAGCTACAGAAAAAGTATTTTATCTGCAAGTCTACAAATGGTATGTTTTAGTTCAAAGGCTAGCACAACTTCTCATAAAATACCCCAGGTATTTCCTTTCATTTTCTAGAGCTTGACTATTTATTCTGATACTCATTTTTTTCAAGGCATATAACAGTAATAAATCATACAGAAAAGAGAAAAAAAAAAAAAGAAAAAATCAAAATACGTAGTTGTACTTTTCCTGTACAAAATTATCTGAATAACTTCCTTGGTTTCTAAATGCTAAAAAGGTTAATTAAAAAAAAAGAACACAGTTACCAGACCACTCACAGAAAACTCATTTTAGTATGAATTTCATGGTAGAATTTGGTTGTCTTGGGGCAATTATAATTCAATTTTTTGACCTGACTTCTGGAAGCAGACTAAGCAAAGCAAAGGTATAAAGGAGTAACACTGAAGAAGATAGCTGGGAAATGTGCAGTGACATTCTCTGCATTAATAATGCCATCAGAAAAGGACTTGTACTCTCAGAAAGGTAAGTACCTAACAAGTTTTCAGGAAAATAAATTTAATCTAGATTAATGCATTTTATTTTGCATTGACTTAACAGACATTGTAGTATATTCTGTAGCATTACACAAAATAGACATTTTCTGAATATTTAATAAGAGTGATTTGTTTGGTTTTTTATTATCCCCCAAAATTATATTACTGCAGTTTGACTTCAAGACAGGCTGTGGTCTGCAAAATTAAGTAATGGAATTGAAGTGAGAAATAAAATAATTGATCGATGCTGAAGTAGTTTTGATAATGGATTTTGGGTAATTTTGCTGGCTGGCCTGGTTCTTGGTATAAATCAAAGGTAACTGAAGGCAGCTGCTGCACTCACCAAGGCCTCACGAAGAAAAATTAAAGGTAATTCCTGTGCAGCAACATTGCCAGGATCAGAAGTCTTTAATGCCTTGTGCTCCGAAAATGTATCATTCAAAGCAGGTTGTGTGGAAGTGAAAACTTAAGTGTGACCTACTGCATTACCACTTTACATGTATTTAATTAAATGCACTACTCTCCCAAGAGGCAGTGTAAGTATTCTCACGACAGCTGCAAGGGATGAATTTGTAGCAGAAAAGATAGAAATATAGAAAATTTTTAACTAAAAGCTAAGCTAATAACTAAACTTTCTATTTTGTAACACCTTTCTTCTTAACAAAAGGTGTTTTATTTAAAAAACATTTTTATTAAGTACTAATAAATACAGCCTGTTTTCTTAACAATAGATGTTTTATTTAATAAAAAGTTGATCCAAAAGAAAAGGATCGTTTCCTAAAGACTCAAATGATTTCGAAATGCTTATGCAATTAAACTTGGCTAGGGATATTAAGGATAACAGGAAAGGATTCTACAAGTACATAGCAAATAAAAAACAGACTAGGGAGAACGTAGGCCCCCACAGGAAGCTCTCAGGAGAACTGGATAAACAGGATTTGGAGAAGGCTGAGGTTTTTAATGACTTTTTTGCCTCAGCCGTCACTGGCAAATGCTCTGACCACACCACCCAAGTCCTGGAACGCAGATGCAGGGACTGTGAGAATGAAGACCTTAGGCCCACTGTAGGAGAGGATCTGGTTCAAGATCATCCTAAGAACCTGAATGTGCACAAACTCATAGGAACTGATGCAGTCCCTCTGCGGTTCCTGAAGGAGCTGATGAATGAAGTTGCAAAGCCACTGTCCATCATATTTGAAAAATCATGGCAGTCATGTCAAGTTCCTGATGACTGGAAAAAGGGGAAATATAACCCCATTTTCAAGAAGGGGAAAATGGATGACCCGGGGAATTACAGACCAGTCAGTCTCACCTCTGTGCCTAGCAAAATCTTGGAACAGATTCTCCTGGAAGGCATGCTGAGGCACATGAAAAACAAGGTGCTTGGTGACAGCCAGCATAGCTTCACTAAGGGGAAATCCTGCCTGACCAATGTGGTGGCCTTCTGTGATGGCGCTACAGAACTGATGGACAGGGGTAGAGCTGTTGATGTCATCTACCTGGACTTGTGCTAAGCGTTCGACACTGTCCCACATGACATCCTTGTCTCTAAATTAGAGAGACATCAATTTGATGGATGGACCACTAGGTGGGTAAAGAACTGGCTGGATGGCTGCACACAAAGAGTTGTGGTCAACGGCTCAATGGCCGGCTGGAGACCAGTAACGAGTGGTGTCCCTCAGGGATCAGTGTTGGGACCGGTCTTGTTTAACATCTTTGTCGCTGACATGGACAGTGGGATTGAGTGCGCCCTCAGCAAGTTTGCCGATGACACCAAGCTGTGTGGTTCGGTTGATATGCTGGAGGGAAGGAATGCCATCCAGAGGGACCTTGACATGCTTGTGAGGTGGGCTGATGCCAACCTTATGAAATTTAACCATGACAAGTGCAAGGTCCTACACCTAGGTTCGAGCAATCCCAGGCACAGCTACAGGTTGGGCGAAGAAGAGATTCAGAGCAGCCCTGCGGAGAAGGACTTGGGGGTGTTGGTTGATGAGAAAATGAACACGAGCAGGCAGTGTGCACTTGCAGCCCAGAAAGCCAACTGTATCCTGGGCTGCATCAAAAGGAGCGTGACCAGCAGGTCGAAAGAGGTGATCCTGCCCCTCCACTCTGCTCTTGTGAGACCTCACTTGGAGTATTGTGTGCATATGAAGAGTATTGTGTCCCATATGAAGCAGGCTGAGAAAGTTGGGGTTGTTCAGCCTGTAGAAGAGAAGGCTGCATGGAGACCTCATAGCAGCCTTCCAGTATCTGAAGGGGGCTTATAGGGATGCTGGGGAGGGACTCTTCATTAGGGACTGTAGTGATAGGACAAGGGGTAACGGGTTAAAACTTAAACAGGGGAAGTTCAGGTTAAATATAAGGAGGAAATTCTTTCCTGTTAGGGTGGTGAGGCACTGGAATAGGTTGCCCAGGGAGGCTGTGAATGCTCCATCCCTGGCAGTGTTAAAGACCAGGTTGGACGAAGCCTTGTGTGATATGGTTTAGTGTGAGGTGTCCCTGCCCATGGCAGTGGGGTTGGAACTTGATGATCTTAAGGTCCTTTCCAACCCTCACTATTCTATGATTCTATGTCAAAACAAATGCTTTGTTTTCATTTAAAAAAAAAAACAACTGCTATGAGCTGTCTAAAGAAATACACATTTATTCCTACAGCTCAGTTAGGAAATTCTCAGTAGCAGTAAATATTGGCAGGTCAGGGAATGCAAGAGGAATAGTAACACTAAAACTGTTTGAGTGGGAGCTATCAGTTTCAACTGCGTATCTGTAAGAAATCCAACACTTTTTTCTTTTTTTTTTGTTCAACCCTTGACAATACTACAGTGAGATCTGAATGACTGAAATGGCCTAGAAACCAAGATCAGAAAAGGTGCTCTTGCCAGTGATACATCAGTCACCAGGACTGATTTAGCTGTGTACCGCTACAGAGAGCAATGCTAACCAGGGTGCACAAGGACATGGGAGAAACCTCTTAGTGCCACTGCATGTAAAACCTCACAGGTTACTTCTGTTAGAGACTCTGACTGAGGCATGGCCACAATGACTACTGGTGGCACCAAGCTGCGTGTTTACTCTGAAACCTGAAGTAGCCATATGTCAGATGGCTTATCAGACCACAGGGTTGCCTAAAGCATAGTTGTCTAGAAGACAAGACAAAGGCAGGGAAGAAAAAAAGGACATTTCCTTCTGCAATTTAGTAAACTGGTGACTTTAAAAAAGTGCTGCTGTTAGTGGCCTTGGAGTCACTAGAAAATCGTAGAATCACAGAATCATACAATCAGCTAGGTTGGAAAGGCCTTCAAGATCAAGTCCAACTGTTCCCCCTGGCACTGACAAGTCCACCACTAAACCATGTCCCTGAGGGCCTATCTATGCAGTTTGTCATCACTTCCAGGAACGGTGACTCCACCACTGCCCTGGGCAGCCTGTTCCAATGCCTGAACGCCCTTTCGGGGAAGAAATTGTTCCTAATATCCAATCTAAACCTATCTGCTGGCGCAGCTTTGGAGGTTATTTCCTCTTGTCCTGTCATTTGTTCCTTGGGAGAAGAGACCAGCCATCTCCTGGCTTCTTTCATGTAGTTGTAGACAGCGATAAGGTCTCCCCTGAGTCTTTTCTTCTCCAGACTAAACCTCTCGAGGTCCCTCAGCTGTTCCTCATCACAGTTGTGCTCCAGGCCCTTCACCAGCTCCACTGCCCTTCTCTGGACCCACTCCAGCACCTCCATGTCTCTCCTGTAGTGAGGGGCTCAGAACTGAACATAGGACTCAAGGTGCAGCCTCACCAGTGCATGGGGATGATCACTGCCCTGCTATGACCAACCTACTGGTGCCTTCCTTCTACCAGGCACGTATTGGCTGTTTATCATCACATTACATGGAGAGGTCAAAGAGGAAGTGGACACAGATGACCATGGAAGTGACTGGTGTCAGTCTGGGAACTACTCAGGCTCTTCTCAGTGGTCCACAAAAGGAGGAGCTGTGAAATAAACATACCCTGGGGCTGAAGCAGAATCTCTTCTCTCTCTGACAGTATCTAAGTCAGTGTCTGATGCCTTACAGGTATTGCCGTGCTGTGTTGCATGTTACATGTAATAGCACTGAACAGCACGACCAGATCACCATGCAAAACATGAGGCTTTCCAAAATATCTGAGAAAAACCTGGAGTATTCATATGCCATCATTGTGGTTTCTGAAAGAGGAAAAGCCTTTCAAAGGCACTACAGGAAAAGACCCTTCTGAATGATCTGTGCTCTGAGAGAGTGTCTAAAGGGCAAGAAGTAGAAGAAACCAGGCCTGCCATTACAGGCCTTTTCCTAAGGCTTGAACTGAAGTGACACTCCCACAGCATTCTGGTTCAGAGTCTGTGTAGTGACACATAAAGGTAACTCGCAACCTTGCTGACTGGGACATGCACTCTATCCCACTGCTCCATCAGATTATCCGTTTACGAATTTGCCTTTACAGGAGCTGCACAGCAGACTTGACTTCCACTGCTTTCAAACAGTGCCACTTCTTGGTTTAATCAAAGCACTGCACTTCCTCAAACACTGATTTGTAATAAAACCTGGGATGTGAACTAGACATGTTGTCCTAGGCAGGAATTAGTCCAGGAACCTAGCCTGCTCTGCTTTAATGGGCTAAAGTCCTAGGTCTGAAAGAGAGGGTGCCTGAATCAGGAAAAAGTCTGATATTCTCTTTTTGAAGTTTGTTCATATCCTGAGGAAAGTATCAGTAACTGTTTCATGAGAAACCCAACCAGCCCCAAATATTCCATTTAATCTTCCTGACTAAGTCTGCTTAACAGCATGCTTCAAATGTCCCCAGCTAGATCCCCAGGGCAGATGGGAGAATCTCTACTCATTAAAAGGCTAGTGCATTACTAGTTTAGCCTTTTCAATTTTACACCCTTCTCCTATCTTCTTATCACTTCAGATATTCCCCCGTACATTTAATTAAAACGCAAAACTATGAAATATCCAGGGTTTGTTGCTGGCTTTCCATAGCTGAGTGCACTGCAGGCATTTAAACTGTTTTCAGGCATTTTAACTGTTTTAAAATGTTTTCTAGGGCCAACAGTTAATTTAAGCAGATATTACTGAGAAATCTCACACAATCATGCAGTGTCTCTCTAAGGCAGGCAATTGTCAGCTGCAGGCTGAAAAATATTTGAATGCGAAGAGACACATGAGTTACATTCTTTCCATTCTCCTCCCCATCCCTCCGGGAGGGGGGGGGGGGAAAGTGAGGGTGTGAGATGCGTGGCTGGGCTTAAACCACCACAACATGCCATGAAACCACTGTTAGCTGGGGAACTCAAAAAGAAAGTAGCGAGATAGAAGCTGTGTTCAAAGGTGAGTCAGAGGCAAGTCAAATTTTTGTCCCAGTAGAAGATTTGCTTCTGTGAGAAAAGGGAGTCATTTTAGTGTTGCATCAACAACTTTTCCTCTTCTACCTGCTGCTGGAAAGCAACGAGCAGGCTCAAGCTGCTCCACACACAGGAAGGGAAAACCACAGCCCTGAGCACAGTGAGCATGCAGCTTTTGCTCACAGAATCATAGTATCCCAGACTGGTTTGGGTTACAAGCGACCTTAAAGCTCATCCAGTCCCAACCCCCTGCCACGGGCAGGGTCACCTTCCACTAGAGCAGGTTGCTCCAAGCCCTGACGAGCCTGGCCTTGAGCACTGCCAGCGATGGGGGAGCCACAGCTTCTCCAGAAGAAAGGACCTCAGCTCATGGCCAGGGGAAAGGCCACATCGCCCAAGGCCTGGCTCAGCCGGTAACTTGTACAGGTGCTGCTGGGGCCAGCCAAGTGCTCGGTTGGAGTCTCATGGCCCTCGCACCCCAGCCCATCCGCAGCGGGGCGGAAAGCCGCAAGTGGCTGGGGCTCCAGGCGAGGTTCAGTGCTCAAGGCGGTGGAGCTGGCCCCTCGCAGCAGTCTAAATGCACCAAACAGCTTGCCTGTGCTCCTGACTGTGAGGATGGAAGGCACGGACCCAGAGGTAGAGTACAAGCTGGACTGCGTATTACAAGGATTACACGATATTTATATGCTTCCAAGCAATTAGCCAAGCACCTCTGTGTCTGCCTTGCGGTTACAGTTTCCTGATCTTTCTTATCAACATTCCAGTTCTGACATCCTTGTTCCTTCCCACAGTTCCCCCTTCTTGTTTTAGCAATGCACTACATACGTGTTTCTCAAAAGCTTGGGATAACATTCGCTGCATGCATTGTAACAAACAAGGTATAACACATATGATGGCAAAGAGGACAAGCAAAAAGATCAATCCTCCTTTAACCAAAGTCAATAGCCACCCAGTTATACCCCAGCCGGAAAAAAAGTGATGATAACCAGTCGGCATCATCTTCCCTTAACTTCATCACACTGTCTTTCAACTTGCAGATACTTTCGTGTATGGATTCTGAATGGTCTGATAAATTCAGGCAACACATCCCTTCCAAAATTTCACACCCATGTCCATGCACCAAGAGGAGAAAATCGACTGCTGCCCTATTTTGCAAAGTCGCATGCCTGATAGGGTCGATATTAGTGAGCAAAGCAGAGAGAGCAGATGCTGTAGCACTAGTTTGTTTAGCAAGCCAACATCCTAACTTATTCAGTGTTGTTAAAGCTCGAGCACTAGCTACTCCGGGCACTAAAAAGGAAGTAGCTATTATTTCACCTGGGTTCCAAACATTCACTTTGTCATCACAGCTCCGTTGAAAAGCATGCGTTGACCTTCCAGAACACAATCCTCGCTTATTTATTATCATAGTGTTATTAGGGATAAACATGCCTAAGGTCCCCACTGCACACGGGCTGTCCTTTATATGGGATGGCACCCCTTGCCAGGCCCAATCTTGTGGCAACTGAGGCATGGACTCGGTTTCTGGCTACAAACAAAATCCCTTATTGAGTGAGCTTACGGGTTTTTATAGTATCATGCCTAGCGGTGAGTAGCAGTTAGTTCCTTTGGTACTTTTCCATCACAAAACAATCTTATTGATCATGCACTCTTTCAGCCAATCACATTACTGTCCACACACCTTTGCTTGAGTAATTATTTCTAAACATAGTTCTTTGCTATCACTACTCATTACAATCCCACTTCCCCTTGACTACACATTACCTTGTCTTAAGCATCCTCCTGTTTTCAAATTTACGGTCCTCCGAAATTCTCTTGCTGCTCTCTCTTCGGTTCCACCCGATGTTCTTTCTCCGGTTCCTCCCGACTTGCCCCGCTCACTTCTTCCAAGGTTCGTGGCTGATAAGAGTCCAGATGTCCAGGCTGTCATACAGGTCTCCTGGCACAGCTTCTTGGGCAGATTTCCCTACATCTCCCCCTTCTTTATAAACTAACAAAACATTGTTGACAGATTTAGTGATGAAACGATTTACAGAAGCAGTTAACCAAGGAAGTGTGACTAAAATACACAGAGATTTTTACACAGGTTAATGCGATTTTAATAATGTTTTTCAAGCATGCACTGATGCCCTATTCTGACAGTAAACTTTCTAGCCAATTCCAGCTACTGTCCACTCGCAGCTTCTGAACTCCGGCCTTTACGTTCTGCATTGCCTCATGGCCAGACTCGGAATGATTAGACAGGTTCATGTAGTACATTCTGTCAAAGTCTTTACAACCATGTCCTTGAGCTAATAGCAAAAAATCTATGGCAGCTCAATTTTGAAGCGTAGCATGACTGACTGAATCGTTACGCTAACAGACCACTGCTGTGGGTGAAGAACCTCCGGGGCAGAGGCTGGGTTTCCCCCCGCCTCTCACTGGGAGGAGTGGACTCCCCGCCGCCCTGCAGCGCGCATCTTGGCGGGCGCAGCGCGCCATCTTGGCGAGCGCTGCGCGCACGCGCGCCTGTCGGAGCACACACAGGCGAGAGGTGGGCGAGCGGCTCAGGCCTCTGCCCGTGGGCAGACAATGGGGGCAGCCCGCCGGCTCTTGCTGCTCCTGC